>NC_087071.1:1710425-1988773 GCF_963678635.1 Symsagittifera roscoffensis
GATTCGACGCCAAAGTACACAATTTAGTTATGTAAATTAAATTAACTTTTCACAGTTCCGCAAAAAAGCAAACAAAACTTAAGTTTTCACGACAAAATTGATAGAACTTTGTTGCAAATAGATACGCTGAAACAATTTGTTTCCACTTCTTTTCCAAATATGCACAAAGTACCAAAAAAAGTCAGAAAAAGTGAAAAAAAAACATAATTGTTGGAAAAATTAAAATTGATAAGTTAAGTTTCTTAAAGTTTATAAGTTTCTTGAAGAAGTTTAAAATAAATTTCATTTTTTATTATTTTATATGGACATCATTGGGCATTCACTGGGCATGGGGTTAAGCTAGAAGAGCAAGTCCGTTCAACTGTGTTTTTAATTCTCAATTTATTTATAAAGTTTCTCTCTTAATTCACACTTGAATCTAGAACATACATTATCTATCAAGATTCAAACGATTTAACTTCGAAATCTATCAAGTCAATTCAGATAGCTTAGAAATATTCGTCAGGGCTTGAGTCTTTGAGCAAGTGTTTCAGGCGTTCAAACAGCAAATTACTGACAAAGTAATTCTAAAATCTTAAGTATATCAAGCAAGTCATCCAAAAGACGAAACTTGGCAATGCTTTTTTGAAACTTTTTTGAAACTATATCCTGGCAGAAATTTGGATTTGAATGCGCTTAATTTATCCTGAAATGGCTGAACTATCGATTTTCAAACCCCTGTAACTTGGTGAAAAATGATCGCATAAAAAAGCATTTTGAGCACAGGGCATTAATCAGTTTCAGGAGTTGAAAAAAGTTGGCCACTTATTTTTGAAGTCGCAATAAAAATATCAAAACTCATTCAAATGCAATCCCATCCCCCGTCTATTTCTATATGATTTCGTGAACGAAGAAGACGAATTTAAATCTCACTGTGAATGGTAAATATGCAAATTAAACTCATCAAATGATGCACCAGAAGCAATGAGGGGGCAGGTAACGATCCCATCTGAGTTGCAAAACGCTGCCCGTTGTATCGAACGAATTGATCAAAAATTGGAAGCAATTGGTCATACTAAAGTTGAAAAAGGTACCTCGAAAAAAGGTCTGCTTGACTTTAGATGGTTATTAAAAGCCCGAAGTTTTTTGACTCTAATTAAATTGAAAATCAGATAAATAAAAAATTTCTTACCTTCAGGAAAAAACATCAAATAAAAATTTTTTGAATCTTTTTTAGACGCATCGCATCGTAGGCGAACTGGTTGACAACAGTTCAAAATAAGGACGGCGAAAAGTCCGAAGATTTTATTGCAACTAGTCGATGAGGGAAAATTTGTCAAGTTCAGCTACCTTCAGTCATTTTTTTTTAAATGAGAATTCGTCGCAACGCAATTAAACTTTTTCAATACGGGTATAAACATTACATTATAAAAATGTCACCTAACAAAGAACGCAATTTTAAAATCTGCGCATCACTGAATCGAATTATTACAAACTTAAATTTCAAACTAATCTGCGCTTGCATTGCAAAAAAAAACTCCAATTTTTCGCCGGCTGAAAGTTAACGTTCTTCTTTTCAGTCATAAATGATCATCCGATGTATCAATTACGAGCTAGATCCAAGCAACAAAAATTAACTTTTCACTTCATTCAACTTCAAATTGTCATGAACTTCCGGCAGCCAAATGCTCGCTAATAAGAAATAAGACGAGGGAAAATATGTACTGAATTGAATTTACAGAAGGTTGTAAAATAGTTCCATAGAGGGTATTAGGTCAAAAATCATACTCAAATAATTTGCTACTAAAGCAAGGTCACTGTTTCCACACACGCAGATCAGCGTCTCCCAATTTTGATTTTTTGTTTCAATTTATTCTGAAAATAAAGATTCAAATATTCGATATATGTACAAGTTATTGAAAACTAAAAAATTCAATCACGTTTATTAGAATTTCATAATCAGAAAATTTGACTATTTTCGGGGGATTAAACCTTTTACAATATTGCTCATTAAATTATAATACAAAACTAACTGATTATGAATATACCTGCAAGTACATTCAGTTCTTGATTAAACAGAAAAGAGAAGTAAAAAAGACAAATAAGACTGAGTTATCACTATAGTCTTGAAAAGAGATTTTAATGAAATTTCAAATTCGCTTCAATTGATTGCATATTTTTGAATTAACTAAAAACTAAACATAATTTCTGCCCACAACTACAAAAAAATATTGGCCCAAAATTCTTTTCGGATTTTCCAATTTCAGCAAATAACTTTTTCGCGCAAGGCTACTGCAAAACAGACATTTTGAACAGGATAAAATTATGTTGATGAAAATAACAATTCAATCACTTTCGCTAAGCTGACCAATTAAGGATTTCTTGATCAATCTGCCGAGCGTGGCGATTTAATGAATAATTCAACGGAAATATTATTAGAAAAAAGTTCCCGCAAATTTAAGCTTCATGATTGGTTCTTTTTTCGCATTCAATTTTCATTTACCACCGATGAAGCTAGAGAGACCAAGAACAAATTATTCATTTTCTTACCAGCTATCAACAGTCATCAACACCAATTCAAAAATAATTAAGTTTACCTGTTTATTACAGAAAAATTACACATATCACGAAGATTAAAAACATCAAAATTATCTTTTACGTGGAACATAAAAACAGCAGAGCGAAATTGAACTAAAGATTAGCACAGAAACCATTCTTTTGTTAACTTTCAGACAACTCGCCTTTTGAAATCAACTACCTATAGCAAACTTTGAAGCTATAATAATTTTGGACTTAAGCAACTGCAGGACAACATTTACATAAGTGACACAAAAACTTCGAAACAACTCAACCATCAGAGGCAATGTAAGTTATAAAAAATAATCTATTTGAGAAATATCGGTTGTTTTTTTTCAAAACTGAAGTATTAACTGAGATATTTTCCAAATATAACATGTCAATTCTTCCTTAACTTTCAAATTCGATAGAAGAAAAAAAATTGCAAAAAAAACAATTCGGACTCTTGTTTGTAAATATAACTTCTGTGAGAATGGGATTTAACAAGAAAAAAGCAGCTTTCTTAAATTTTCAAATGAGAACAAATTTATTCATCGAAGCAGGAATAACTTTTGTCCAACTGGCTCATAAAACTCAGTGGACTTCAAGGTTAACGTTTCCAATTTAATGTTCCGACCACTAACAGGAACTTTATCTTCCATTTTTTTCACCCATAACCAGACAATAAATATTATACCCTTTGAACGGTGCTCTACTAACAAAATATTGTATAGCTAGGGGATAGAAGCAAAGCAATCGAAAAAATTACATCTAAAAACTTCAATGCATGTCTCGTATGACTTTCAGTTTCAGTGAGAAAATCAAGCAACGCAACGCCCAGAATGAAACTAGCACTGCAAAAAAAATTCAACCGAGCGGTAATTAGTCAGACAAGGCTTCGATAGACGTTCATTGAGTCGAAAAAAAGTGTCACAAGATATTTAAAGCTACAAAAAATTTACAAACAAAAGCTACTCCAAATTTTTACCCTCCCTAGAACAAAACCTCATCAAAAACTATTTTCACCCTCTAAATGACCATTAATAAAAACAACTTCTCCTCACTCGAATTAACCAAAGCAAAACCAAGGTAGTGACTTTCGATTTTTCTGTCATTGAATCTGATTTCAATTGCTGAAATATACGGCAATTTGTCATTTTTTATTGACTTGTAACTTCAGTTAATTACGGTTAATTCACATATATACCGAAATGTTGTCAATCAGCAAGCTACCCAAAACCGACCTGCCTCAGCACCCGGACGAGGCAGATATACAACTCGTGTCTGGACAATTGTGTCCAAGACATGACCCGGACAAAACTGTCCGAAATTCAAAAAGTGATTAAAACATTTGGTTCCCAGACAAAATTGTTCCAAAAATTGTCCAGCTAATTGCCAACCTAGATAACAACCGGATTATTTTCATAAAATTTTAGAATAAGAAGGATTAAATTGATAAAGCCGCCCACATTGCGAAAAAATTCAGATTTGAACTTCGACCTTTTGCTTTTGAAACCAATGACTTCACCGCTCGGCCGAACGCGCTTTGAAGTTTCAATTAATTTTTTTCAAAATTCGGTCTCCAATTGACCTAATATATGGTTTTTTATTACAAATACAATCAAAGGATATTTTTCCTTTTCTGCCCACCCCACACGAGCATCAACTTTATGGTCTAACGAGTGAGTTTACAAGGTTGATAATGAAGACCAAATATGTTTGTCATGGCCTTATTAGTATGCAAGTCAACTTTCATGACCATCGGACAATGTGAACAGTAATTTAAATTACAAAAACTTGCAGGTGGGGGAAAAGGAAAAAGAGCCGAATCTAACTATCTTTTAAATATCTCACACCACGCCCTTAAAAAGAACAAAAAACATCAGTAAACAAAACACACATGATTTTTAAGAAACTAACTGAAGCTGGCACATCCTCCGTTACTCACTCATTATCCGGCTTTTGTTGGTCTATTTTTAAATGGGTCTGTGTGATATTTCTTCAGGATTCATAATGAGCTTTTTTTCTTGTTGTTCCTGCTCCTGAAAGCTTAGAGGAACTGTGGATTCGGGTGTCGTCTTTTCCGCGCTAAACTAGGTACCAAAAGACGTCGGATGGAAACGATCGAGGTTTCCAGTAAACCCAAAATGTATAAATTATTTTGGCTGTTTCGTGATTTTTCAAACAAATGAACAATGATTTCTAAAGCTAATGGGGCAAAACTTTTCAAACCTAAGCCAATTCGAGAAATTGCATCAATAGGTAATTTTGATCAACCAGTATACATTTGGTGCGTATCAAGCAACAAATCAAAATTGAAAATCAATTATCTCATTATTCAGGCTATTGAAAAATGTTATTTTACATTTCGAAAACGAAATCAGAAAAAGCAAAACAGCCCTTAAATAAAGCAAAAACTACTCAACATGACTAAGGCTCCTAATTGCGTCCAGCAAAAACTTAAAATATCAGGCGTAGATATTTTGACTTGATCCACAGATTAAATGATTAAACACACGCAAAAAAGAAACCGAGGTTTGGACTAAATCAGAAGTGCTGCCATATTAAAAAAAAACTCTAGTTTAGATGTAAATGCGGTTTGCTTAACTATTTGTAGGCATAGAAGTAGAAGAGGGTCAAATCCCCCTTCGGTCTTAGTCGGAGGGTTTGCAATGTCATCCGCATCCTAAAGGTGGTAACGGCTACGGCATAATAGATGACACTAAATCCTCCTTCCTTCCCTCCCTACTAAAGCCCTGCAGTGAAAAAGGCCAGCAACACAAGAATAAACAAGAATCATATATTATACATTACATCAAAACATAACATATCATAAAAATAAACATATCCAATTGTTCAAGAAAGTCATGATATTGAAAATTCGAAGAAAAAAATTAGTCTTAGTGTATTTAAAAATCAAACATCAAAAGTAATAAAGGCGGTTAGCTTGTTAACTAATGCCTTTAATCTCTCTTATCGTTTTTTTAGAAGCCGGGGACTTGTTTGGTTTCTTAAATTCAAGCTAATATTAAGCTCTAAGAATAAATACTAACTCAAACTATTAATAAACATTTAATTTTAACTTTGAGTATTTAACCAAAAACTTTCATTGAATGTCAAATAATCAACGATATAGTTTTCCTTGAACTCATGCTGAAGTATTAACGATAACAATTAGTTGTATAATAATTTAATAATGTCTCTTAGATTCAAGCCTCACAATTTCTTCAGATAAAAGGGAAAAACTTGAAAAAAGCTTGGAGAACCAATTTGGGAGACGTCAAAAGAACTACTACATAACAACCAATTTGCAATTAAAATTTTTGAAGATCATACCATTTTAACTAAATCATTTATTTACGTTTTCCTTTCAATTAAAAGTTCACAAATTTATCCGTTTCCACTTTTTAAGAAATATTGATCTTTGTAATGGTATAACAACTTTTGCTTCTTTGATATTTTCTGTTCGGCACAAAAGTTCAAAAGTTTTGCCAAATTGTACTATTTTTTGTCAAACATATATATATTTTTTTCGTTCAATTTACTAATTTGGTTCGGTACGTCACAGTTCATATTACTAATTTAGTTCTTTTCGCCTAAGTAATTCATCCATAAACTCTTAATTTGAAGAACGAAAATAGCACCAAAAAGTTTTCCAAAAGACCAAGTAGACCCAAGAGTGATTATATCTTACTAATGATATTTGAAAAATTCCACGCCATTCGACTTGATTTCATTAGATACATGTGATCTAAGCTTCGCTGGTTATCGGTGCTAATAAGTAAGCTTTAATTACAAGCTTTTCTGTGATCTTGGTTGCAGTCTCAAGATTTAAAAACATTTTCGCACAAAACTATTTTGAAAAGCATCCCAAGGGGATCAAATTTTGCTGAAACACTCAAACTTTGGCTTTTACTAAAACACTCTCTTACTAGGCAGGCGGCATTTTGTAAAAAAAAAATGTGCCAAAAATTACGATTTACTCTGAAAAATTACATTTCGGAGCAAAACATATATTTTGACTTTCTAGTTACCTCGAAGACGAAAGTTTGAAACTTCGGCAAAATGTCATCAGACGGTATCAATTTCAACCTCAGCGTGAACTCGAATATTCTAGAACAACCCCCAATGACGTCACCGGGCGCGCGTGAATCATCAACTGTGGATATTTTGATCACGAGCCTCAAAGCAATTCTCGGAACAGTGGCTGCTATTCAAAACTTCACCATTTTTGTGCTGCTGCTTATGAAGAAAAAACGAGTCGTAAGTTCCGACCACAATTCTTCGATATTCTTGAAATTTCAATGAAAATCGAGTCGAGGAAAAATACACCTAATGAAAGATCCATTTATCAATCCCCTGTTCACAGTACTTAGAAACAAATCTATCCTTAGTTCTTAATTATATATATTTTTCAAATTGTTAATGAAACTTGTTTAAATATGTATCAATCTTATAAAATGCCCGTCAAATATTCTTTTTAAAAGGTCAATGCAATGTTATGAAGCTTGCATCACATATAATGCAAGCCATCCTCAATAATACAAGCCATCCTCAGTTAAACAAATATTTTGAAATCTTCGCCAAAAAAGTGGCATTCTGATAGTTGAACAGTGGAACATTTTAAAACAAACAGAAAATATTTCATTGGGAGCCTGTCGCTTTTCTGGCCTGGCCATTCTTTCTACCCCTTAAGACGCCTTCGAAACTAAAATTTTGTAAATCAAACGATGGACTCTTCAGGCTATCAAACTGATTCTTTTGTCTTGAACAAGCCTAATTATGTGATCAAAGCAAAAAAATATCTTTGTACCATTATGACTATTGTATCTTTTCAAATGATCGTGGGCTAAACTATCAAGCCGGTCGAAAGGCAGCGAGCGAGAAGATAGAAATCACTGCCTTTTTTGTTCACTGGTGATTGTGATAAAAGACTAAAAGGTTAAACGCCATTTTTACTATAACTCAATTAAGTCCAATAAACAAAGAGAGATCGTCTTTTTGCCTTGCTCTCGGGGGGTTGAAACAAACGGAAACCAAGCCACTTTTAAATTTGAAAATTGATCAAGTTTCCCTTCCAAAATTGGATTTAGAGGGAAAAGAGCATTGTCAATCAAAAATAACCAAATAAAGCACTGTGTCAAATAACGAAAAAGATCCGACCAAAACAAATTAGCATTTTCCGAGGAGTAATGAGGGTTCGAAAGCTTCAAATAGGCGAAGTGAAAGTTTCAAGTGAAAGCCCGAAGTTGGGCACCTTATTCACATACTAATTCTATGGGCAAGAAAGGAAATGAGACTACAAAAAATCCTAAATGACCCATAACTTTGAGCTAGCAATATTCAACTTACAATTACAAGGAACTTTTTCAACCCTTTTTTCATAAATTTACAAAAAAAAATTTTGAAAGAAATTTGTTTAAATTTTTGAAAATAAAGAATTGAAAATGCAACTTCAGTCAACAAATTATAAATTGGCAAACTTTTTTTAAAAAAAAACACTTCAGTCATGTATGAAGATGTAGTTATCTCGTTAATAAGATCAATTATAGTAGAGAAATAACAAATAACTGAGTTGACTAACTGAATATTTTCCAGGTGAGCGAGCTTCTGGTAATTTCAAATGCTCTTCTCGATACAATAATGGCAATTATATTCCTCATCAAATCTACCATGGTGAAACTTCTAATCCAACTCCCTCTAATCGGCCAGTGTATATTCCAATATTTCCTCTACACATTCCTAACAACCGCTTCTTTTTTCCTCATCATTTCAATCAGCATCAACCGCTACGTAGCTGTGCGACACTGTCACGACTACAACACCATTTTCTCCAAGTCAAGGGTTCGAGCCCTGCTCGCGACTATTGTCGTTCTCTCTTTTTTGCACAGTGTGGGGGAGATTGTGGTGTGTAAGGGCATGTGGCCTTGGTATGAAGACTACTGGCTCTTTTCACGCGTCTTTCTCGTCCTTTTGTGCTGTGCAGTTCTCCTTGGTAAGTTTATGACTCGGATCTACTTAACAAGACCCCCTCCCCCCTATGTTATCTCCTAGACAATCTCCACCCCTCTAAATTAAACATAAATATTCTTTAAAGATAAAAGTTTTGTTTAAAAACGCTTCACTAAAACTCCCTAAAAATAACGCGACCCAATTTGTTGGATTGCTTTGAAAGTTTCCCATGATCTTTGAAGCACTTAAGAGCTTTTTGACCAAAAGCTTCAACTTCACTTTAATGATAACTTACTAACAAATGTACTCAAATTGGATAAAAAAAGAAAACCGATAAGTGGCTAAGCTGAAAGAAAAACAATTATTTATGAATAGAAAAATTTAAGTGCGTTTTACATCGGGTCAAGTTATTCGTAATTACAAAAAAAACATATCTATAGACACACAGGCGGGCGGAGCTTCCCGCCGCTTGAAATACCAAATAAAATTAGCATAGCTAACTAGCCGACAGAAAATTGGAAACTGGAGCAAAACTGATATTTCATGGCTTATCCTTCTATAATAAGGCTGCGCGCTTACTTTACTCGCTCGAAATTAAACTAAAACTCAAAAATTCCAAACCGGTTTTTCTCGACACTCGGACAATTTTTTGAAAATTTTGTAATATCGATCGAAGCAGGATTGAAAAGGGCTTTAAAAAGATTAATCACTCCCATCAAAACGCTGCTTAATTGTTATAAATGGTTTAGGTTGAAAAATAAAACAAACTTGCCCGCTCGCTCATTTTATTCGCTCGAAATTAAAACTAAAATCAAAAAAATTCAAACTGATTTTTCTCGACACGAACTTTTACAAACTTTTATGACTTCGTTCTAAAAACGAATGTGAAAGAGCTTCAATATGACATATCTCTCAACCCATTCCGATGAATATATGTGGCGCCTAATTTTGCGTGGAAAACAACAAAGAAAAAAACAAAGAAATACAAAGTTCCTCTTCATTTTCAATGGTCGGAACGAACACTATTTCGAAATGCGTTCAAAGAATGTTTTTAGCTCATCAAATAACGCAAAATAAGTCGACTAAGCCGATATTATCTAAGGCGAAACCTTTCAAGCCAAAAGAATAGATACTGAAAATAGATCAAATCGCAGTTGGTAAAAATACAACCAGCAAAAAAAAACGACTTTCGAACGGCTACTAAAATGTCGACAAACTCAAAATGCGTCTGCAGATTAATGAAAGGACATATGTGGACGATTCAAGGATTCTGTTAGACAAGTTGGAAAAAATTTGATGTTTCGATTTGATAAAAACTTGCTTATAGCAAGAGAAAAGATCACACATCCTAAACAAAGTTGAATCTTAAATACCTTTTAGAACTGCTGGATCCCCACTCCACTAGACTTTATGTAATTTTAAAATTTTAAAAACTAATTATCTATTTTTTAAATGAGACTGTTAAAAGCTGAAACAGCTGAATTTTTCACAATCACAAACAGGCATGTAGTTAGTAGCTACTCTTTTATCTATCATAAATTTTCATAATTTTTTGATTTTGCCGCAAAATATAAAGGTAAATGTGTGATGTAAATCCCAACACAGTCGGCTTAAAGCTATTCAATACAATTAAAAACTAACATCTTAAATGAAAAACACTAAACACTTAAAGAAAAACTTAACAAGAAAAATCAAAAATTTACAAAAGCGATCTTAAAAAGAATTGCCGGTTTCTGGGCAAGAAGTTCCGGCCACTAACCTTGAGTAAAACAAAAGAAACAAATTTTTGAAATAAAAAACATTCAAGCGATATTTTTCCAGTTTCCAAAAAAAAATTGCTTCTTTTTTTCAAATATTTCAGATTCGTTTATAGAATTTACCATTTTTTTAACACTATTAAGAGCTGATGCCCTAATAGATTGCTTTAATTGTTGCAATCAAAATTTCCAGAAACGATTTTACAACGATTGAATCGCAATTCTTCTTTAAAATAACATTTGACTTAACACTATCTGCAATTTTTTAATGGTTCCGCAATTTGTGCGGAAAAATAGTTTAAGCAAACTTTTTAAGTTTTTGCCCATTTAATGGTCAAAACATTGTTTTTTCTAAAGACGTTCCGTGACACAAAAATACGTCAGACAAAACTAGTAGTCAATTAATTCCATTAGTGCGAAGTATTTAATCAGAATACGGTAAGAATCAAAGATTGTGAGAAAAAAAGATTAAAAGAAAAGTTTATTTATAAATAATTAACTTTTATACCATCAAGCATATTTCCCAGTAAATTTATTTGATCATTGTAAGACAATCGACAAAAAAACTCCAGGAAAAAAATAAAAGGATAAAAAATCGGAAATTAAAAATTATCGGAAAATGCTTATCGAAGAAGAAGAGTGACACACAATGTTTTTTAGTTCATAAACTGACGAAAAAAATTCAAATTAAGCACCAACGAAAATCGGAATTGTAAATTGTTTCTGAGGCTTCGGAGGCGCCATCTGAATACACCATGAGAGATGAAAAAATTAAACACACCCAAATTAAAAAAATTAAGAGTTCTTCAGCTCTTTTCAGAGAACCGATGTTGTCTTTGATTGAGAATTACATGAATTTTAGTTTTTTTATGGATTTTTTGGTTATTTTCTATTTATGCCAAGTAAGTAACACGGAACTTTCAATTAAAAGGCGAGGAGTAGCCAGAGCTTCAGCCGCTCTGCTTAAAACAAGACTCTGATTGTAAAATTGAAGCAAATTACCCACATTTTAGGGGTCTACTCCGCCATTTCCGATCAATTCTCACAGCCATTTTGGGCCCCGATGCTGAAACCTGTCCACTTCTACCGAAAACACGTCAGCTGCAACCGCAAGGAAAACTCAAAAGGGAAAACTCAAAAAGGCAACCACACTGAGCACAACAAATGTCACCTTGCAATGAAAACCAGCACTGAACCTTTACTGATTCCGAGAAAATGTGAAGAAACGCATGACATAAGAATTACGCTGTGTCCGACAACTAATGGGGCTGAGCATCCGACTGAAAGCTGCTATCCAATAGAAATACACTATGACGCAACATTGACTAATTATGCAACGCTCAAGGATTGCGCAAGACCAACTGATTACGCAATGTCGCCAGATTACGTTAGACAGAAGGTAAGCTTACATAAATACACTAATAGTCAAAAGAAATATCGAAATATTTAAATGATTTATAAAGAGATCGCTTGTCTAGCAAACAAAATTTCAACAAAGGAAAAATTTTTTAATCATTAATGGTACAATTCACGGCATTTTATGCATTGAGTTGGTCGATATTTAGTAGCTAACGAATCTTAATTGATATGTGGTACTACTATGATACAGTGGTCGCTTGAAAATAACCAAGTCCCTTAAGAATATGACGCCTAGAGCTATCTCAATTTCTTGAATAATTATGAGTTTGTCATTCACAAAAATTTCGCAGTATATATTCAAACAATTCTTGTTTCGTTTTTTCTTAGGATCTCCCCTCGCCATTCTAAAAACTCAAAATAAGTCCCCAAAATTGAGTTTGGACGATCAATAAGCAGGCCCCGAATTTAGTAATAACTAGCTTTCGTTGTTGACAAACCATTTCTGAGAAAATGGAGAAAATGAACTAATCAGAGAGACGCGCTTAAAATTAAATATTTCTGTTGAAAATTACCAGAAAACCAAGTTTTTTACAAAATAATACGCCAACATTGACATCTTCACCAAGGCCGTGATCATATGGCGGGGAGTTGATAAGATGCTTTAAACTACAAAAATGAAAATGTGGTGAGTGTTACAACGTAATACTTGGATGAAATAATTGGATTATCTCTCAGACTCTCTACATTTTTAAACAAAAATTCGTTGAAAATGATTGTTTTTTTTTGCTGTTATTTTTGAAAAAACGGGAGTTTGAATTAGCTTTTATTCAACTATTTCGATGGTTTTTAAGGAACCATTTAGTGAACTAAAACGTTTGTTTATTACTTAGCGAAAACCCGGGGCCTGTCAATAAGGTAACCCCGTTTTTCAAATCGAAAAAAAAACAAAAACTTCGTTAAATCGTAAATAATCGGGGCCTGTTTGTTAAATCGTAAAAAAAAACTTGAGGCGAACAAATTTCTTGATATAAACAATACGGACACCTTAAATTTTAATCTGAGAAGTATCTGACTCAAAAAACTTCGCGAGAATTTTGATATGAATAATTTATACACAAATTAGATTTCAAATTATTACATGCGAAAAGCATGCGGGACCTTTATATCCTAGTTGCTTTCTCGCGGGACCATTCTATCATAGTAGTTATTCGGTACAAGGTTGTTAGACGAGACAATAGTGCCGGAGATGGAAACCAATTTTTGTAGAGGTGAAATTTGATTCTACCCAATTTCAAAGCTTAATAACTTTCCTGCTAATTTCCCTCTACTTTTCAACTAAGGTTAGATACGGATCGTTTGTTTTCAAGGGGAAATACCTACACATACGAGCATTTCAGCTCATAACGGAAAACGGTACAAGTATGTTAGTTAGGTCTCAGGAAAAAGCAAATGTAAAAAAAAATGGGTCACGTAACTTTTTTGACAACTTCAAAAACGCAAGTAAACAAATGAGAACCAAGGTTTTTGAAGTTTTCAAGAACTAACCATTTTCATCGGGACTCGGCTTAATTTTAGAGACCCAACTATCATCCTTACACCCGAAAAACTGCTGATGTGACTCAGATTAAAAGCTACGTAGAAAAATTCCCAAATTGTCACAATTTAAATCTATATGTTACAAATCCAATGGTGATCTCCCACACAAAACTTAATATACTAAAGCTTCATTACTCTTATAATTATTATTATGATTATTGTTCCGACTTTCGATACGAAATTAACGGAATATTTGTGCTCGGGTGGGTTTTTTTTCTTCAGACAAATTTCGGCTTTATAACTAGCCATTTTTGACGGCATTTTTTATACTATTCAAAAGTCATTGTTGTCCTGAGCTTAAATTTGAAAAAGATATTTTACCTGTGATCATTTTTCGCAAAGTTATGGGGGTTTAAAGTTTGGCATTTTGGCCAATTTGGGACAATTAACGCGCGAAATATTTCGCGCTATTAACGGTAAGCGGAGATTTAATCCGTCTTAGAAATCGTTCCAAATTGGTTGAATGAAGCTTATTTGCCATAATTGATGTGTTGCTAGAAGCGAAATTTATTACTTTGTACTTTATATGGCGTGTGGGGGGATGATTTTCACAAAATATCTCAATTTTTTATCTCAAAATATCACAAAACATAACAAGACTGCTCCTGATACGAGCAGTCTTGTTATGTTTTTGGTCATTTTCAGGTCAAAGTTGTCGATCAAATTCAAGCAGCAGAGGAAGAGCACGACGGCATCTCAATTGGGCCCAGTCACTTCGGACTAGATGCAGACCCTGATAATGACCTTGACCCTGACTATGACATGGACATAGATGTGGACGCGATCAGTTTCGGAGGCTGCTCCCCCAGGGGGTCCAGGGTGGACGAGAGGGGAGTGAAACACGAGACTGATTCACAGAAGATGACCATAACTCAGTGAGTTCAAATTATTCAGATCATTTTGATAAGGTGAACTTGGCACCCTTGCATTATTATACCTGAATGCATGGCTAATGCAATCATCTCATTTCCCTCATTTCTTGAATTAAAGCTCGTATTAAAAACCTGTTTGTAATGCCATGGTCAATTAAAATCGAATGATTTGCTGAAAAAATTAGTGACAAAGTTGTCATAAAAAATTGAGTTAGTATCGCTATTATTTTAACCAATCAGAGTCGAGCAAGTTAATTTCTCTTTTCTTCAATGCACACTTCCGAATTAGGGCAAAAAAAACTTTTAATTATTCTATTAAGGTCAGCAAGGGAGACTTAACTTTGCTGATTAATCGAGTCTCTAATTAAGCTTAGTCTAATTCGAGTCTTAGAAAGTTTCCTCGTGTTTCACTCAAGTTTAAAATGACCGATTTGGGGGCATAATTAAATTGAGATTAAATTAGGTCTTGAAGATTTAATTGAATCGGAAAAATCTAATTTCATTTTGATGAGATCCAATTGCATGGAAGAAGAACGATTTCTTTGATTACATGCTCATTTAAGCGGAAATAATAGAAGAAAAAAAAACTAATTTATTTGGATGCTGAGGCTTGCAACAATCGCAGATACGGGACGACTTAACAAACTCATGGTAGCTCACACAATTAACAAAAAAATTTAAATTTTGTCCTTAAAAGGTCAATTAAAGTGCTCAAAAGTCTTTTTTTTCCTGGTTTTGCACATCAAGATTTAAAAGTTTTTACAGCATCTATTGGAACAAAATTGCAAATCGCACATTAAACGCAAATCATCTATTACTTTTAATTTGAAATTTGGTTAGTTTGAAAAATTAGTTTTTTTTTTAGAAAGGACAGCTCGGCCGACTCAGAGGACAAAAACCACCTGACAATCTCGATGAGACGGAGTGGTCCTTCATTTCGACCAATCAGAACAGAGAAAGCGAAACTAGCCAATCAGGCGGCCAAACGACAAGCTAGGAAAAAAACCTTCCAGAACCAAAAACACAAAATAACATTTTCGTTGTTTCTAGTCTGTTTGTGTTTCATAGTTATAATAATTCCGCAAACTAGCATCCAACTTATAAACTATTTCACTTCAATTCCCGTCGATCTAATTCTCAATATATACAGCATTACTGAAGTCGTTTATCTTATGAATTTTGTAATCAACCCTATAATATTTACATACAATAATGGATACCTTATGGGAAAATTTCAAAATGTGCTTGCTGTATTCAAAATCACCCAAAAATAAATTATACAAAAACTAAGCTGCAAAATTTTGCTACGAAATTAGCTTAACTCTTAAGATTACGTAACCCAAATAATTTCAATAAAATCGTAACGCATTTTAGTTGTAAACTCAAAGCGTTTCAGTTGTAAACTATTTGAGTATTTTTTGTGTGTGATAAAATTGGTGACTTAAAAATTTCTGTACAATTTTCTGAGCGGTTATTGTAAAACTTACTGCAAATCCCTTCAAAACAAATATTACTTCTAGATTTTAAATTCATGTTTCTTTAAATCTTCTAAATCTTTCCAATAAAAGAAATAGCATGAAAATAGTAGAAAAATACAACAAAACATCAAAATAGCCCCATCTTGTTTCAAAATCAAAATTCTGGATTACCATCAAATTTAAGGCACATTAAACTCATTAAAAAAATTAATGATCCTCATCAATACCAGAACAAATTTCAGGATAAAACTAGAAACATCGTAAGGCATTATGGGAATATTCTAGAAGAATCTAGATATTTCAATCTTTCTTGACTCTCATGTCTTCAATGTTACTCAACAGTGCAGTGTCCAAAGTCGGGTTCAAAATCAACTTCTGAAGCGATCGGAAAGCAGGATGCTTTGCGTCTTTACATAATTGTAGAATGAGACTTTCGGAAGTTGAAATAAAAGCTCCAGTTTGCATCAGGCGGTCCAGTCCAAATTTCCTGAAACAAATCTGATTGGCTGAAAAATATTAAGTGTAGTTAAGACCATTCATCCAACAAGGAAAGGACAAACATACGAGATGTACAGCTCATCACGAACAACTGTTGAAAGTGCTTTAATAAGATACCACAATTGATTCCTTCAGTTTTTTTGAGAACACTATACTTGGGAGAAAACAAACAAATCCTACGCCTCGTTTCTTCCGACATCTTTTAGGGGGTAGATCGAAACAAAGGGGTAGATCTAGATTCAGTCTCAAATATAGGCTAAAACTGACATATGTACAACAGAATTACTCCTATCAGGGCAAAGCGATACGTGTATAGCGACAGTTGGGACAAATGTCATGAATTTGAACTTTGAACGAACTATGAGAGTGTATTGATGTTCCACTAAACACACCACTTGGTTGGGTTTGAAAATAAAACTGGTAATTAAGTTTTTACATCGTTACATAAACGGGACCCAGAACGAGCCTAACATGCATGTTAAAAAGTTATAGTTACATCGTAAATATAAAGGTGGTCTAAGGACATGTTCCGAAAATGAAACTTCGAATTGATGTTCAGGCTATTTCTTTATTTTACTCTCCCATATTTTGCGTCTGGGAACGTACTGAGAAGTAAAATTGCTTGCCTTAATTCCTAATGGAACAAGACAGCTCGCATCAAGGCGAAGCCCTGAATATTACGACTGCCTTTCAAGGTCTTTTGAGCACTGATAACAAGAAAAAATTATAAGTAAAAAATTGAATCGAAAATATTTTTTTTATTTGAGTTTCTTTAAAGAAAATCATCCCCTCACACGCCATCTAAAGTAAACAGTGATAGATTTCGCCCCTAGTAACGATTTCTGAGACAGATGAAATCTCCGCGTACGCGTTAATAGCGTGAAATATATCGAGCGTTAATTGTCCCAAATTGGCCGAAATCGCAATCTACGCTACCCCCATAACAATACAAAAGATGATCACAGGTGAAATATCTTTTCAAATTTAAGCTAAAAAAAAAAACAATACCTTTTGAATGATATAAAAAAAATCCGTCAAAAATGGCTATTTAAAAAGTCGAAATTTATCGAAAGAAAAATACCCACCCGAGCACAAATTTTCCGTTACTTTCGTTGCGAAAGTCAGAACAACAAGACTGCTCGTATCTGCCGAATGTTCCACTGTCTTTTAAAAACTATGGAGCAGTAGTTACATGAAATCATTAAACGCAATAAAATCAGAAAAATTTTAATTGAAATTTGAGATTTTTTGTAAAAATCATCCCCCTCACGCCATATTAAGAACAAAATGATAGATTTCACTCCTAGTGACAAATGAATTATGGCAAATAAGCTTCCTTCAACCAATTTGAAACAATTTCTAGGACGGACTAAATCTCCGCTTACGCGTTAATAGCGCGAAATATATCGCGCTTCAATTTTCCCAAAATGGCAATCTTTAAACCCCCATAACTTTACGAAAAATGATCACAGGTGAAATATCTTTTCAAATTTAGGCTCAGGACAACAATAGTTTTTGAATGATATATAAAATCCTGTCAAAAACGGCCCATTAAAAAGTCGAAATTTGTCTGAAGAAAAAGACCACCCGAGCACAAGTATTCCGTAACTTTCGTTATGAAAGTCGGAACAATAATTTCTTTTGTCGCTTACGCTTTAAAATGACAAAAAATTTCTCACAATTTAATAACCCTATGTCGGTTTTTTTGTCAAAGACCCAAATACAAGCACCCACAATTTCACTAAAAATGATCACAAGAAGGATTTTTTAAATCTGGGAGTAGAATGTCAATACTAATTAGATTACATAAAAACAGTCAGAATGCCTAATTAGAAAGCTAGTTAAAAATTTTCTGTTAAAATGGCTAGTTAAAAAGTTAGTCAAATGGCTGTCTGGAGAAACAAAAGAATCGGTACAATAAAGTACTAGAAAAATCAGACAAACACGAAGAGATGAAAACATTTCGCAAAAAACAGCGTAACAAAAACTGAAAAAAAAACTTTTCGTTGGTTTTTTTGTCCATAAATCTAAACACATTCTCATCGGGCGGACGATATCTAAATTGAAAGATTGCTCATTGTTCATTACAATATAGAAGATGTCGATTGCCATTAGTCAATTGGTGCTTGGGTCATTTTTATAATTGGAAAATTTGTCTGGTAACTTTGACATGTTATCCTCCAACCGACACTCTACTAAAGCAAAGGCCTACAAACTACACCAAAACCATCTTTTGAGTAACAAAATAATTAAGGCCGAAACCCATAGAGCCGTAAAATTTCATGCTGAAATCCTCGCTTTAAATACAACTTTCTAGTCGAAATAACGTTACTTTAAATATATTTTCCATAAAAAAATTCACACAGAGGCGAAGTTGCTGTTCGCATACATAAGAAAAAATATGACCGATAACGCTACTGGGAAAACTGAATGAGTAAAAATTTGATTCTACAAAACTTCTTCAGTGACGAACGCCAAGTCGGTGTTAATATCCTTAGCATTGGCTGTACTTAATAGCTGTTTATTGATCAAAATGAACACATTTTGCAGCAACAATATTCTCGTCGCAAAAATATTTGTGACTTAGCCAGGAAAAAAAGAGAGTTCATTCTATAACACAAGCTTTGCTTGTGTAAGTATGGATAAAAGCCGAATTCGCTTTGTAAAATTTGCTTAAAATACAGCTTAGGGCAATTAAAAAGCCATTCGTTGATAGTCCTTAACATTAGTGGCAATTTGGTGCTAGCTGACTCCGGAAAAAACTCGCGTCTTGACATTTTGTTCCACTGAATCAAAAAGAAAAAAAAAGAGAAGAATGCATTATCTGCAGGCAGAGAAAAGTTTCTCTGTCAAGACAATGACGTGTTTTTTAACCAACATATAGACACCACAAAGAAATTTTATAACATATTATTCAAAATTTCATCTATTTTAAGCTGCAGTCGACATTTCAAAACTCTTTTAAAAAAAAACCAATTCACTTAACTAACCCCCGGGTTTCACCTATGGTACAGTCTCTCTACTTCAATTCAGTTCAAAATAATTTGCAAAACTATCAGATATTGATTTTAAATGCTTTAGAAAAATAAGTTTAAAAATCGAGTAGTCAAGCAAATTTCATTTAAAGGTCGCGTCGAAGCAATTTGTTTTTGTTTGTATATGTTTTTTTTTATATGTTAATGTACGCAAACAAAAACTTTTAAATTAAAAATTTCGCCATTTTGTTATTCTATAGAGTTCTGCGACATTCAACTTTCGCAACGAGAAAAAAATTAAGTTTCGAATATCAATATAACAAAAATTTGCTAGCGTTATTTTCATTTTTCTTAACCGGAACATACTTCAAGTATTCCAATTACCAAAGTTCCAATCAAATATATCTTTTTAATTTTTACAGCGTTTTTGTTCCGACTTTCGTAACGAAGGTAACGGATTATTTGTGCTCGGGGTGGTTTTTTTCTTCAGACAAATTTCGACTTTTTAATGGGCCATTTTTGACAGGATTTTTTTACATCATTCAAAAACTATTGTTGTCCTGAGCCTAAATTTGAAAAGATATTTCACCTGTGATCATTTTTCGTACAAGCCATTTTTGAGCCATTAACTAGCCATTTTTGACGGAATTTTTTTATATCATCAAAAAAAAGTATTGTTGTCCTGAGCTTAAATTTGAAAAGATATTTCACCTGTGATCATTTTTTAAAAGTTATGGGGGTTTAATGACTGCCATTTCGACCAATTTGGGATA
The DNA here is from genome assembly GCF_963678635.1 of Symsagittifera roscoffensis. Taxonomy (NCBI): domain Eukaryota; kingdom Metazoa; phylum Xenacoelomorpha; order Acoela; family Convolutidae; genus Symsagittifera; species Symsagittifera roscoffensis. The sequence continues at coordinate 1,730,221 of NC_087071.1, forward strand.
ATTAACGCGCGATATATTTCGCGCTACAAAAGCATGAGCGGAGATTTAATTCGAAACCGTTCCAAATTGTTTCAAGAAAAATTATATGCCATAATTCATTTGTTAATAGGAACGAATCTACCATTTTGTACCTTATATAGCGTGTGGGGTGATGATTTTCACGAAAAAAAATCTCAAATTTAAGAAAATGCATTTTTTTTATTACAATCAATTTTTTCATGTTATTACTGCTCCCTACTTCAGAGCTTAAAAGGCAGTCGGAACATTTAGGGTTTCGCCCTGATACGAGCAATCTTGTTTAACTTTAAATTTGAGTAAAATGAATCAGCACTGCCATACACCAAAATGTTTCAGCGATTCATAATTTCTATCTAGCCTTTTTGACGGAGTTTTTTATATCATTCGACAGCTAGTGTTGTCCTTAGCTTAAATTTGAAATGATATTTCACCTGTGATCTTTTTTCGTAAAATTATGGGGGCTTGAAGATTGCCATTTAGGCCAACTCGGGACAATTATCGCGCGATACATTTCGCGCTATTAACGCGTAAGCGGATATTTAATCCGTCTTAAAAATCGTTCCAAATTGGTTCAAGGAAGCTAATATGCCGTAATTGATTTGTTAATAGTAGCGAAATCTATCACCTACTTTATATGGCGTGTGGAGTGATGATTTTCACAAAAAATATCAAATTATAATTTTTTATTTTTCATTTTATTTTATTGCATTTAATTTTTTCATGATATTACTGCTCCATAGACCTTAAAAGACAGTCAGCACATTCAAGGCTTCGCTCTGATACGAGCAGTCGAAAATCTCGGTAGCTTATGAAAAAGTAGAGTGACTAAGATTTTATATAAAAAAAAGTTAATACCACTATTAGCGTTAATCTGCTCGACATAAATGAAAACTCAAGCTAAAAAAGGTGAAATGAAAAGTCAATTCAAAACACCATCAATTCAGACGGAAACAATAACAAAAAGCAACATATCGGCGGAGAAGAGATTCTGATCACAGAAAACAGGAATGGGATCAGGTTTTTGTATCATCAAAGTTTCAATTCATTGTATACACTTCGAATACACAAGAGCAAAAAAGGCAAAAAATAAATACGAAATAAGCCTTAAAAACAAAACGTTGGGATTCAATTCAAAAACCTCATGATTAAGAGTCACTTGCCTTAGCTATTGGGCCAAATTGACTGGCTAAAAAGAGATGGATGTTTGTGCAAAAATGCTTCCAGCAATAAATGCGTCGTGACATCATCAATCAGAAAAACACGCAGCACAGAAAAATATGAAGTTATCATATGTTTGTTAAACTGAAGTTGGCTTTGAAACTTCACAAAATAAACGCAAAGAAAAAAATTACTCGCAAATAAACTGTCAAAGGAAAAATGGCTTTGCCTATGAATGATAAAAGCTTGCTTCATGTTTCAAAAAAAAAACTAAAGACCCTCAATCAGCTATTTTATTCACGCTTTCTGGTTACTCTTTGATCTGTTCAATTAAATTCTATTTTAAATTCCTCAAAAGATGGGAAATGCTTTAACTCGCTTTAAAAATAGGGTAGACTTGCGACGGTATATTGGCATAGGGTAGATTGGAACATGAAATATGATAAAATAGGGTAGAATGAAATGAGATTGAGCAGAACAGGGAAAGAATTTCATAAAAACTCAGCTGTCATATTTCGTAATTAGCGTGGATTAAGTTTCAATTAGAATCCAGCCTTTCCCTCTTAACAACTAAGTTAATATAAGATAATGGCACATTAGTTCGAACTATTTTTAGCAAAACCGAATACATGATTTGAATTGTGGTGAACGATGATGAAACTGCTACCAATCCGCCTCTCAAACCTTAAATATTTCATGCTATAATAAATATGTTGTATTTGATTATGATTAGTAACTTATTGGTATTCGGATGTCAAAGCACATGCTATGAAAAAGCTCCCAAAAATGGCACCTATATTTGCGACTTAGGTTGGAAAAAAAGAAGGTTCGTAAAGGCATTAAAATGTGTGAGAGCATATATGCAGATATTGGATAATTTTGACTTTTTCTTGAAAAAAAAAACAAACAAGAAAAAATCACCAAGACTGGTATAAGATGAACCTAAAACTATTCAAAGCGAATATAGACAATTTTTTTCAGCCATGTATTAAATTTAAATTGTCATATAGTTATGAAAAACTTCAAATTTTACCAATACTCATTCAGTTCAATAATCTTCTCCTTCGCTTGTCGTGTGAGGTAGCGTATCACAATTCAGACAAATTACAAAAAAATTGATCAAGTTCTTTTTATTACGCGAATTACTCTCAGGTGTTGTTGTTGATCTTAAGAAATTAGCCAACGATGGTGTTTTATCTGTTGAGATATGGTTATTGTTCCGACTTTCGATACGAAAGTAACGGAATATTTGTGCTCGGGGTGGGTTTTTTTTTCTTCAGACAAATTTCAACTTTTTAACTAGCCATTTTTGACGGAATTTTGTTTATATCATTCAAAAGGAATTGTTGTCCTGAGCTTAAATTTGAAAAAGATATTTTACCTGTGATCATTTTTCGTAAAGTTATGAGGGTTTAAAGATTGCCATTTTGGCCATTTTGACCAATTTAAAACCATTAACGCGCGATATAATTCGCGCTATTAACGCGTAAGCGGAGATTTAATCCGTCTTATAAACCGTTCCAAATTGGTTGAACGAAGCTTATTCGCCATAATTGATTTGTTACAAGGAACGAAATCTATCTTTTTGTACTTTAAATGGCGTGTGGGGGGATGATTTTCATAAAAAATTTCAAATTTTAGAAAATAAAATTCTTTTTTTTTATTTAATTTAATTTTTATGTTATTACTGATGCTCCATAAACCTTAAAAGGAAGTCGGAACATTCAGGGCTTCGCCCTGATACGAGAAGTCTTGTTCGTTATGGAGTCCGATAGTAATTGGGTTTATTCTGACTTATCGGTTCTGTTGTAGTCTCTTCTTAATTAAGCTTCCCATCAAAATGCTTGAATTTATTGCTGCATTAATTATTGGTTTTCATTCTGATTTATAACCTAATCTATAAACTTAAATTTTATGCGCATAGTAATCGAGCTGTTTTCCGGTCCTGTATGAAGAGCTTTGCTTCAAATGGAATAAATTATACATTTGGACGACATATGCTGATTTACAACTCCATAAAGTAAGAACAACGTACTAATTGTAACTAGTCACAACAAATCCGCAAACTAGAAAAAAAGCTATCTTCATAACATGCACAATCTGTTTTTTCGTTAGATTTTTTTGGAAGAATTTTTAAAGTTATGAGCAATCTGCTTGCTTCTAAAAACAAATACATAAGTTCTATTATACTATGCCAGCTCTATATTACTAATACAGACTATACTGTGCATGACAAGAGGATAGCTTATTTTTTGACTACCTACAATTTGAAAGTTGCGAAAACGGAGGTGCGTTTCTAGAGAAACTCTTCTGTGCTCCGATTGAAACAGCTTTAAATAAACCTCACTTTACGGAAATGAAAAAATAACAATAGTCTGAAATAAACCATAGCATGCTGACATGGAAGACAGACTCCATTCCTTTGGGCCTGAAAACCCAGTTTGGAGTTACGGAGAATGACACACAATTCACAGATGCATTGGGCGGAGGGGGTCAATTTAATCTAAAAAAAAACAGTCGGGGTCATTTCTGAATCTCATTTAGAGACGATGGTATTAGATCATTGTAAGATAGAGGTGACAACTTGTCCCTTTCTTGAAACTCAAAAATTATGAACAGACCAGTGAATCGAAAAGGATGTTGAAAACTCAGATTCGATAATTTAAGGCAATAAATATTCCGTTTTCTTCGAAAGAGGGAACAATAATCCAAGACAAAATCCAACTGTTGCTGGCAGATACCAAATAGAAGCACTCAAGATACGAAAGACACCAACTATAAACTGAAATCAAACTAACATTAATTGTTCATATATGACAAGGATACATTCTTTTTATGTCGCTGCACTGAACTGCAGTGCCCTTTTCCTCTTCGATGTTATTAATTGAGGTACTTTCCGGCGTCAAATTGCTTTTGACTTTTACGGAGTAAGTTCAATCAACAACTGTGAAAAATATTCGCCCCCAGGGAAATATTGTCTGAAAACCGGATCCATAATTGAATTCATACAAATTGTACGGTATTAAAGGCTGCTTGAACTTCAATAACCTTTACAACTGACTGCCATTTTTGAAGCTCAAATTACACCAATTTGCGAAAACTGGATCAAATTTCCACACTTAATTCCACTGATCTGAATTAAAACGTTTTGTCCAACTGACTTGACTGTTGACGCAAATGTTTCCTCCCATATTAATTTTTACTCCTTTTGTTTTGAGCTCTCCCTTTGAAAAATCGAGATATGAAAAAATATCGTTGAACAAAGTCCAATTTTTAATAAAAATATTGAGTTGAAAAAAATTTGAGTTCACAAATACAGATTATCACTTAAAATTTGATGACGTAGGTTGATTACTACCCTGGACTGAAAAAGAAAAGCAAATAAGTATTCATAATCAATCCAACTTCTTTTTAATAAATTGATGTTAACTTCCGCAAAACAACGTCATTTTGATGAGATTAAGTGGACAAAAAACTGGCCTCCATTAGAGCGAAACAGATTATAATCTTAAAGAAGCAAGGTAATCCAAAACAGCCTTAAGCTCGTTCATTTAATTTTTTTCTGTTTTTGAATTTGTCCAAATATGTGTTCAACAGCTTTCTGCTCTGGCTTTCATGCAGCAATTATGCATATATCCAGTTTTTCCTAATCTGAGGTGCAAATCTGAGGATTCCAAATTTAAGGTGTAAAATATGGATCAAGTTGACATCCTCCCCCAAAGCATTCAAGACTCACCCCATAAAAAAATTTTCAATACCACGACAGTAGATTACTTTTGGCAGAGCAGAGCACATAATAATAAGAAGTGGACATCAAAAACATTTGAAAGGCTTTGAGAATGATTAACTTCCTGTTGAACTGTTTCTACTGATTTGCGATTTTAAATGACCCAATTATTTGGAAAAAAAAGGAAAAATTAGAAAGAGAGCCATGCTAAACATAAAACCAAGTGTTTTTCACAGATTAAGTTCCTCATTCCATAGAAGAAACAATGTAAATCTGAGGATCTTTGAACATTAATTTATTAAAATTATTTACTGTACCGGATTCATAAACAGAGTTTTGTCAAAAACGTCGTTTTTGCTATTTATGGCTTTTTTGACAAATTTCAAATCAAAACGAACGAAAAATTTGCTACTGATCAATTTATATGACTTTCAGGAAAAAGAACCACCTGATATAAAATATTGCCAGCCATGCGTTCAAAAACAATTAAACATAACGATGATTGACAAAGTCAAATTTTAAGGAAAATGATCATAAGAAGATGCTGCGGACTATCAGACCGGCTGGTAGCCAACCCAAAATATGTTTGCTACGGCGCAATTAAGTGACGGGCCTATCGATGGTCGCCCATCGAATATGATAGAGGTGGATCGCACACCGTAGGATGTTTCGCCAACCTTTTGCAACCTGGGTGACATGCTCACCGCTGGTGGAGGCTGTGATAGTGCAAGTGCTGCCCGATGTTGCACGTCCTGGGGTAGTTTCACGAAGCTACTCCCTGTTCCAACTTTCAGGCACCGGATTCATAAACAGATTTTTGTCAAAAACGTCGTTTTTGCTATTTATGGCTTTTTTGACAAATTTCAAATCAAAACGAACGAAAAATTTGCTACTGATCAATTTATATGACTTTCAGAAAAAAGAACCACCTGATATAAAATATTGCCAGCCATGCGTTCAAAAACAATTAAACATAACGATAATTGACAAAGTCAAATACCCAAAATATGTTTGCTACGGCGCAATTAAGTGACGGGCCTATCGATGGTCGCCCATCGAATATGATAGAGGTGGATCGCACACCGTAGGATGTTTCGCCAACCTTTTGCAACCTGGGTGACATGCTCACCGCTGGTGGAGGCTGTGATAGTGCAAGTGCTGCCCGATGTTGCACGTCCTGGGGTAGTTTCACGAAGCTACTTCCTGTTCCAACTTTCAGGCAACTCTCCTTTAGAACACGTTGAAAAGCGTACTTTTGTGTTTGATCAACGAGACTTCTCGGCACTGAATTGTGAGGGACCCAGAGTGTCAGATCTAGAACGACTCTGCTGAGGTGACCGTGCGATGATCCGTTAGATATCCGCTAGTGTTAAGCACGGTATTCATAAACCAGGCGCACTTCTTGATAAACTCGGCTTGTGACGTTATTAACGTCTTTCGGAGCAGACCCCTCGGATAATTTAGACACGTTGAGCGCATTACGTTCAGCAAAAAGTTCATTATAATGTCATTCACATCCTTTAGTTAGATTAGGGAGACCAAGAAAAACTTAGTTAGATTTTGTGAACAAGGATATCAAGGAACATAGCCGCAAGACAGACCGTGTTACACGGAGAGCCACAATTTGACAAGGACTGGTGCTGCCAACCCCAGGTGATTACGGAGGGAACACCCTGGTCTAAAATTGCATTTGTTGATGATATCCAACAGGGCCAATATCCTTTTTACTAGAATGAAACCCAAAAACATCTGCGAAGATAATTAAATATCTGCTCACTTCTTCTTGCTATAAAATTTGAGTCTCAACTTGGCATCACAAACTTTCGAAATCAGACAATATACTCATCTTTCTCGTGAAAAACAAAAATTTATAAAAGAAAAAATTTCCGTTCAAACAACATATAAACTATTTAAGCCAATATAACAGGCCGAAACCCTTATAGCCGAATAAACCTTGTACTAAAATACGACCAAAATTAAAAACTAACGGAAAAAATTAAAACTCAATTCCGCAATGTATCAACGATGCCCACAAAAAAAAGATCAGACAAACGTTCAAATCCCCCTGAAATTAGAACACACAACACTTCAATTAGCAACTGCTATGAAAAATGCTTCAGTACAAGCAAAATCCGTGCTGTGGCAACTAATCGACAACACTTGAGCCCAGGCAAGCAAATATCCGACAACACATCTTGAACAAAAAAAATTCAATTGAAGACATACTGAAAAAAACAAGGTCCGGTCGAGACTCGAACCCCAGAACTTAGGATCCAGAGGCGACGGCGTTACCCGTAGGCCAAATAGGAATGAGCCCGCAAGAGGTTCAGAGAATAAAAGAAGAGAAGAGAACAAAGAAAAGATGAATTTTTCGAATTAAACAAAAAAAAAAAGAAAAACATTAATCAAAATCAGAGTAGGTAAATTTATTACATACAAAACAATTTTCAATTATAGAAAAAATTGATTAAAAACCAAGAATTGAAAAAATTCCTGTAAAAGCGTACCATATTATATAAAAAATATTTGAAAAAAAAACAAAGTCGACAGAAATTAAGACGAAAACCACAAATTCGAAAAAAGGTTCTTTAATATAATTGAAAAACTAGTTGCTAACCAAAAATATCTAAACGATTGTTTTATTTGAAGTCGAGCATATCACCTTGTACGCTGTAAGAAATACGTTCCGTTAGTGCAATAACAGTTATGTGCAAAATTACTGGAACAAAGTCTAGTTTCCGATTACAAGACACTTGCTCTCGCAAGTAAAATGAAACTATTTAAAGAGATTGTTAAACAGTTGCTTGGGACCAGCAACCTAAATCTCATAAATCTTGTCGCTGAGGGTTTTACCATTGTATACCAGAGGTACGGGTGTGACACCTCTGATAAGACGTAAGACTAAACAGTTTTCAACTACTTTCAAATTTTTCCGTTTTTAAGAGGTTTAAGGTTTATTATTTTAAAAAGGTTAAATATTATAGGATAGGTGCCATCGGAGACCGGGGCCGTCCCTAAGAAGCAGTGACATAAAAAGCAGCGGCAAGCGTAAAATCAGGGGCTTTGGACTGTTGATGCTCCTAAGTAGGCTGCAATCAATGGATTTAATTGATTGAGTTCTTTGAATTTGGAAATAAATTAATAATTAAAAAATTTCTGTTAAAACTGAAGTTTCAAGAGACAGCAACTGATAGCAGCAAACGATAGCAACATAAATGATTCAATTAAAAAAAAACAAGTTGTTAACCTGATAAAAATATCCATTCCGATTTGATAAAGCTTGCTAATCGCAAAGCGTAAGCAACTTCGAAATATAGTCTGCCAAACTGAATATAGTATTTTTACGACACCCAAAATTATCAGTAAAAACATCAGTTTTAATCTTGAAATTTAAGTTTGATTTTGGGGAGACAAAAGTTCACTCGGAATACACTGAGAAAGGTATTCCTCGAAACATTCGTAGTCAGAAAAATACCATCTGTTCATTTCAGTTTAATAAAAATTGAATCTTCCTTTTGTTCTTCCATATACTATTTTAGCAACGGTCTCAGGATTGCAAACATCGGTCAAAGAAACGAAGAAGGAAAATTAATCAGATGAAAAACCCCATCGGACTTTTAGCAGACATTTTTAATTTTAAAGTAGACAACAAAGCTCACGCTAATCAGCCTGAAAACGCTGCCATTCAATTTTCTTTTGGGGGTATTCTATGAAGTGGAACAAATGTGCAAATTTTCTCGACCAGTCGACCTTCTTAAAACAGCTCAAAACTGACTGAGTTCCACTTTATTTCTAATGAGGATTTTAATTCTGAATTCTGATTGGTTATAACTTTCGGTCATTCTGGCATCGGGGGGATTCCCCCTAATGTGTTTGTAAAGCAATTGCAAGATACACATGAAAAGATGGCTACAATTTTAATTACCATATCTTGAAAAAAAAACTTGCATGTATTACCAAAATAATCCCCATCAAAAAATAAAATTTCAGAGCTAAAGCCAAAATCTTACAGACAGATGAATGGCTACTTTTGCTATTACTTTAGTATTTACAAGGATGACAGACTTAAAAAAAAACATTACTCCTGCTCGGGCCGTTTTCATATTCAGACCCATTTTACTTTTTCATAAAAAATTTGTGATTAAGAGTTATTTCAGACTATTTGAAAGATATCAATACTCTGAGCTCAAATTTTAAAATATATATATTTTTCGGGATTATTTTTCTTGAAAATATGGGGCTAGCAAATTTGCAATTTTCTATTAGCGTGTAACAATATGGCGAACTAATCCGGTTCAGAAATCAATGCAAATATTGAATTGATGCAAACTAATTGATCCAATTAAGATGTAAATATTATGTCATCCTTGTAAATATTAAGTATATGTAAAATATATCACTTTTGGTACTTAACATGCTGATCAATTAATGCACACTTTTTGCACCAACGTTGTCACTAAAGTGGGCACATTGAAATTTAAAAAAACGATCGCTTAAAACCACACTTGCAAGCTAACTTGTGTGACAACTATGCATCCCACTTCAATGACCGTCGAAGAGCTGCCATGCCCTAGTGGGGTAAGGCAAGTGTCTCTCAACACGAGGGTCGTGTGATCAAACCCCACTTCGGTCATGGTTGGAGGAGTCCCAATGTGGTCGACATCTTCGAGATTGGAATGGCTAATGCGAAATGAATAACACCCCCCTTCAAGGAAATTACACCACGGGGTCAAGGTAAAGAAAAACAACAACATTTCAGCCACTCGCCTGTCAATTAAACTTCTGGAGGAGACACAATCTGCAGCAATGTGTACATTGATATCTTTTTCTATCAGGTCCAGAGTCGTCTGCAGCACACACACATGGCTTTCGATCCCCGTCAGGACCACGTCTGTCGAAGGCGAAAACGAACAAAACATTATCAACGACTAACTACTTCAAAATCACAAAAATATATACTCGGCATTTTCATTAAAAAGGCATCTGAAGGTCATCTTAATATACAAACAACCGCACAATTTTATAGCATCAATGTTTTCGTTTTCTACCTTTTTTCCCGTTATTTTGTTTCTCATAAACTTGGCGAGTTAAAAAACATAGACAGCTTACAGTTTGAGAAAAGCAATGAACTCAAGAAAACAAAATAAACATCAACTTGCGAATTTTGAAGAAAACATAAAAACATGATTTAAAACATATGCCCTTAAAGCTCTTTGAATTTCACCCACACTTTATGTTTGACGCTTTCTGATGAAATTGCAAAGGATCATTAAGAGAACATTTTATTCTGCTGGAAAATCAAATATTAAATTCCCTATTTCGAAACAAGAAATCGATCACGTTTTTCGTGACCTTTACAATTATGCTGTTTGATAGTGGAGTGCTCCTTCCTTCTAGCAAAGGAAATGAGCTGAACTTAAAAAAAATCAAAATTCAAACAGCAAAAAAATCAAAATGAGCGTGAACAAATTTTTTCCTGAGAAAAAAAAACCAAACAAATCACTAGGACCGAAATATGAATGCTCATTACGTGCAACTTTTTAACCTTTTCGAGCACTAAGTCATTGAGAACAGAAATCTTATAATTGAAAAATTGGTTTTCAAGAAGGTAGCAGACTCGATTATTATTTACACAACTCATAACAAAAATATAACTGACTATCCAAGAACACCAAAATAACAAAATGTGCAATAGGATTGGCTGCAATATTGGTACCACAATAATGTTCTAGGCGCAAAAAAAAACAGCAAAAAAGAGCTTCGCTCAACAAAATAACTCAGTCTGGAATGTGGGGAAATAAGAGAAACGTACTAAGCTATGACAGTCTGCAAAGCCTTTCATAGATCCTCTGCGAATCACAGAAACGCCAATTGATTATTATTATTATGTAAAACTGACTGAAATTGAGACTATCATATTATGCATTATAGTTCTCATGTTAAATACATGCACTAATCTAACACTTTTCAAAGTTGTCACCTATTGTAATATTGCTTTCAATTTAGAAATTGATTTTCTACCTGTCAGCTTCTCGGAAGACGCAGTGGACGAATAACAAGAACTGTCCATGACAGTTGGAATGCACATGGAGAAAAGAGTCTTGTCAAAGTAGGTAGTGGATTCGGGCATCGCAGATTTCAATTCATCCACTGTGTGGCCTAATCCTAAAATAAGAACACATTTTTCCAAGAATACATTTATATAATGGGCGACATTGAAAACGCATTACCAAGAATTTAGCTATAATTTTCTTCAAAATAAACGATTGAAGAAACTGTGAAATCTTAAGAACTAATGCTTTAGAAGCAAATGTGATCACATTTCATCGACAAAAGTGCACACATTTTTCTACTTTCTATCAGGAAGGGGAAAAAACTCTTTCGTTGACCTTTTGTGCTCACAATTAAAAAAAAAAGTCGAGAAAAAATAAAGTCGCCTCAATATGCCCTGATAAACAGCAAAAAGTTTTAAAAAAGAACCCCAACTGAGTTTTGCTATGATAAACCCTGAAAATTCCTTCATGTCTGGGTAACGTCCCGTGAAGTTGATAAACTTTTTTGCATTCGGAAGCAAAAAATGGATGACTGGTCTGAAAAGTCGCGAAAAATTGGATGAAAAACGTTCAAAAAGTGTTAGTTTATGTGTCTTTAAGTTGAAAATTTAAGCTTTCTGTAAAAAATATTTGGTTACTTTTAGGGACCAGAAAAAAATACGACCCAAATATTATATTTCCTCCGCTCCCTGCTTAAGCAGGTACCAAAATTGGAAAGATTTGATATCTCTGCAAACTTGCCGAATGCTCGGATGGCAGAAAAAAACCACCTGGCTGAATGACGTACCAACTGGCCGAATTCTCGGATGGCCGAAAAAAAATAACACTCGAGCCCGGATAGTCAAAAAATTTAGCAGAAACGCAACGAAAATATCAACTTAGAGCGACGTCTGCAAGGAGCGAACGCTTGCTCTACTGCGCTTACATTCTGCACAAGAGTGAAACTGCGTGCTTCAAATTTTAGTTTCAAATGAAACCACTAACTTATTTTCAAATTCGCCCATTAACGAGCTAATAAAATGGTTAAACATATTCGATAATATTGAACCCTAGAACGAATTTTACCACATTTTCAATAGAGATTGTTCACAAGACTTGAAACTTTGAGAACATTTTAGATATTCAGAGTTTTAATTAAAAGTGCACATAGATATTAACAATTTAGAAGATAATGACATACCGCTGCTGTTGAATCCTTAAAACATTTGGGATAAACATGTTAATTAAAACACTGATTTAATGTCCTTGATTTAAAGGACACTAAATGAAAATCAGAGAGCGTCATCAATAATTGCGTCTCCACTTTACATTATGATAAAAAAAATAAGCATAAGAAACAACCGGGAAGTTTTTAATCAAGCAATTCTGGTTCTTAAAGAAAGCCATTGAGCTAAAATATTTGAGATTTCTCACACATTCTAACAAGAATACTTGAAATATAATTTATTATTTATAGTTTTCTACACGGAAGCGAAGCTGAGCTCTGTACCACTTGTGATACCACAATTACTGGATGAAAACAAAATGACGCTCAAAAATAGGCAAACAGGACTTCGAACGATGTTACAACTGAAAGTGGAAAAACGAAAAACAAAATTAAAAAAAAACAAATACTTTTTCCCGTTTAAATTTATCCAAGATTTTCAAAGGTTCTTTTGGGGTTGACTTTGGAAATTCAAAAACTGGTTCCAGATTCGTAACGATTTCAACAGTACTACCGGACATTTTAGGAAAAAAATCCATGAAGAAGCCGACAGAATTACAGCCGACAGCCAATAAGCCAATCGTTTTTGTCAAAAAATCATATTGGAAAAAATTTCATGTAATGCCCATAAAGATCCAGAAAGACTATAAGAGTAACTAATTCTAATAGGACTACATAATTTGGAAACTAAACCGACAGAGCTTGAGCGGACAATCATGAAGCCGAAAAATCATCAGCAGAAAATAAATACCTAAGTTCGATAATTACACAAAAAATGGTTTGTATTCTAGATATATCATGTACCAGTAGTACTACCTATCTACCAGTTTTTCCAGGCATGATGATATAAATAACAAGCAACCACGAAAACGCTCGAATGAGCCGATATAGTTCCGGCAGTTTTCATACCACAAGAAAAAACGAATGTTCAAACGAATGTTCAAACGAATGTTCAAACGAATGTTTGAGGCATATTCAAACTTGCCTTAAAAAATTCTCCTTGTAATATATCATAAGCACTCAAGGTTGAATTTTAATACAGAGCGGAAACGGGGCTTTGCAACACTTGCGATACAACGCAAGCAAAGCATTGCAAACTAGCGAATAAACAATAAGACAGCAAACAGCAATAACAAAAATGAACAAAAACAGTTTCGAAAATAGAAAAAAATTCAGAAAAAAAGTAAGAAACACAGCAACCAGCGTCAAACAAATCTAACATTTTTTTTAACGAGCGGCCATTTTCCGACAAAGCGTTCATTGAGCCGAAAACAAAAACAGCAAGAAATTGTTGACAAAAATTTTTTTGAGCGATTAGGTTTTAAAACATTGAACTTTTACAAGACAAAGTACCTGATTTATTAATCATTTATAATTTCACAGATACTGAAAAAAATTAAGGCCCGGCCGGAACTCAAACCACAGACGACCTTAAGGTACAGAAAAAACCACGTTACCTTTAGGCCAAGTGGTAAAAAGTATCAAAGTTGTTAAGATTCACTATTAAAGGAACTTTAATTTCCACTTCAGATGTAAGAAAAGTTGCTTACAGAAAAAAGTCTAGTTCCCGATTACAAGACACTTGCTATCGCAAAGAAAAATCCTTAGATTATTCAAAACAATTAACTCAAGGCATCGCTGAGCTTGTGATATTCTTCATTTCGGTGCTGGTACAGCTATTAGAACAAAATGACAGCTTCAAAAATTATACAAAGTTTGAGAATGAACTGATTATAGACAGTTGGGATTGGGAAGACGTTTTTGAGCTCAACGAAGCAGAAAAAATTATTGCTTTTTAGTAACTTTCTTATTTCTAGTTTTTAAAAAAGTTTTTGATTTCCGACAAATTTTTCAAGAACCTGCTATACATCGAGAAAACAAAAAAAATTATCCTGAAAACAACACATTTCGAAAAAGTGAAATTTCAATTCGTTCAAAATTAAATGCAATGGGGATTTCAGATTTATATCACAAAATGCATGTGGCCTTGTGCCACATCCAAATTAGTGGTAGCCAGCAACCACAAGGTTACTGGTTCAAAACTCACGTTCCATGCAATTTACAAAGTGAGCTCTTGTATGATAGCAACAGCTTAGTCAACATTATTATTAATTTGTGGGTTAGGCCTCCGGCTGAATAGCAAAACAAGATTGGATATAGCCCTGCCCCCAGTAAATTATAGCACCGCCATATTGTTAAAATCGCTGTGTAGGGGGGGGGGGGGTGGGCTATAATGGGAAAGACTCAATTTCCTATCTTTTCCCACCCACCTTTAGGATACTGTTCCGTGACAACAATCCTCATCTGCAGCAGTTTAGCCGCCTCCACCATCCGAACAGTGTTGGTTACAATCTCAGGGAAGTACTGGATGCTCTTCTTGAAGGCCTCTTGCATGTCACACACAAAGAGCGCAGTTGTGGTTGGGTTCAGTCGACCGAGAGAGCGAATAGCCGAGGACGCCATTTCAATCTGGAACAAACAAAACGCACACTATTTATAGCACCGAGTCATCAGTAGCAGGCTCAAATCAAGGATTTTTTCCGAGCTCTCAGAAAACACTATAATGGTCCTGTTTTGAGAAAACACGCCGTAAGCCCAAAAAGACAGGCCAATGACGATGTTTTCAGACACTTTGAGGAAAGTTTTACCTGTGTTGAATCGTGTTTTTTTAACCAAATAGTCAGCTTCAATGGTTACCGTACAATAGTAAAAAAAAAAAGAGGAAAGAATCTTTTCGTTGAGGGGTTCGATTCACTAAGAAAGTGCGATGGGTGTGGGGGGTGATGACAAATGTACTGATACTTAATAACTTCATCCGCTTAGTTTTTCCGCCATTGAAAATGTCTCGAATTTTCCTGAAATTCTGAGGTCACAGAGAACAAAAAAACACTGCATGTCCTTCGTTAGTCAACAATCTTGTTACGCTAGAAAATTGTGAACTTCTAAATAATACTGTATGCATATAAGAAGAGCTTTTTCATTTCCACCAAACCACAAATTTCCTCTTTTTCCAGTTGTTTTGTGTGTTATTACGGCTAAATGGGTGATGTTACGATGTAAAGTATGAACAACAAATCTGTTCACAATAGTTAGTTTGTTCACCATGCCAAGTTCCATTACATTATGACAATGTATAAGTAGTTTACAAAAATTGATATTTCTTGATATTTATGAGTTGGCGGAGGGGGCTCGGGGGGGGGGGGGGTAGGTTTAGGGAGGTTTAGAGGAAAAAGAGCCGCTGTTCGCTCGTGTAAAATGTTCTTATTTAAACCAAATGTATTTTACCCTTCTCTGTCGCTTGATCTTTTAATTTGGTACAATTTTGTTTCTATTTTCAACGTTGTTCATTTTCTATTTGACATCAAAAGGTACTTCTGATGCTTTTCAAGCTATGACCTCTCAAAGCTTTTTGATACTTCACAGACTAATGTGGACACTTCATTATTTTATGCATTAG
This sequence comes from Symsagittifera roscoffensis, assembly GCF_963678635.1. Lineage (NCBI taxonomy): Eukaryota > Metazoa > Xenacoelomorpha > Acoela > Convolutidae > Symsagittifera > Symsagittifera roscoffensis. Next base: position 1,745,838 of record NC_087071.1, read on the forward strand.
TACCGAACCCTTGCGTCAGCAAAAATCACATTTGTCAAATTAGAAAAAAAAACTCAATTAACTTGACCTTAACTGTGTATGTCGAGGTCGTCTGTGTATGTCTGAAATTTAGACAACAAATGCTCAACAAACCGCAAAATCTCGAAGCCGAAACTACAACAGAATTACTTACAAATTGTACCACAACTATGACAATCTGTTATTAAATTACACAATCAAAGTTAGTTAGTTTTTTCAAGAGTATTTTACGTGAAGATTTTTAAAAAAAGTTAAGAAATTAAACTGCGTGAAGGCAAAATCATTCAATATTTATCAAACATTTTTTAGCAGTGCCACAAGCTATCCCAGTGAATATAACCGAGATAAAAATTGGGGGATTAACCGCAAATCATTGACCAATTAACAAATTAGCAATTGAAAAATGGAAAAACAGACAAAAAATGCAAATTTTTTCAAATAGTTTGAATACGTTAAAAATTCGAAGTTTTCTAACAGTAAAAAACACGATTACTTTAACTGTTGTTATTTAACAAGCCAACCATGAGCATAACAAAATTGATTTTTGGCTACTTCGAATGGTAATCTTACTTTCGGCTTGTTGGCCCTTCGGCTTGTTTAATTTTATTTGCCCCCGGCCCTAGTCAATGCAGGACAGACCGTGGGAGGGGGGATGTCATCCATTCCGCCGTAGACGGTCCCACCTTGAGGACAATTACGACCATCCATCAGCCATCTAACATACTTTGTATACTATTTATCGGAACTCGTTTGGTTTTGTAGTCAGTGACTTTTATAGCAACATATCATAGTCAGTTTCCGCAATCTGCCACTTTAATTCACCCGTAGAAAGACCTTAACTGACACATTAATTCACCCGTAGAAAGACAAATCATCATCTAATACCTTTGATTGGTGCCAATAGTCAAGCAAGCCTTCGTTTAATCTCGCCGTAAATTTTCCTTTATTCCTAAAAACTCTCCCTTTTTCCTAAATTGAACTGAAACGAAACCGACACTAATGTTTATTCCTATAATCATGCTGATCAAGAGCGGGTCAAGTTTAACAGCAATGACTTCAAAAACCAATTCTCAAAGAATTGAATTGTAGTCGGTTTTTTATAACCACAATATTAATAGGTTCGCTTTTACATGTTTTTAAAGGAAGGAAAACCAAACAACAAAAAAAACTTTTGAATCAATCATTTGCCCAAAAAATAGTACAACGGACAAGATAATGAAAATTTGATATAAATTGCACCAATTCATTTTCAGACTTTGAGATGAGGCTTCAAATATGTACAAAAACTGCTGCTATTTGGAATACTTGTAGTTTTAAACATTACAGGTTGACAACAAAACACACATGATACCAATATACCAAACACACGAGCATGAGTAAATCTCTTAAACGAACAGAGCGATAAATTGTCTTCTTCATCATCAGGCGCGGATCTAGGGTTTTCTCGAGGGGGGGGGGTGTTGCGGATTTTAAAAAAAGAATTCGAAAACTTTCACGACTTATTTTTAGCTCGACCAAAATTTCTGTGCCACCAGCAAATTTCCGAGAAAAAAAACAGGCCAAAAAACGCGTTTTTGGGCACTTTTAAGAAAATTTTGACCAAAGACTTGCGGTTTATCGGCGCGCGCTCCTCTCAAAATTTGTTTTTTTTTGGGCGCCAAAGGCTCTTTTAGAAAAGTTTCAAGGTCCGTCAGCCAAAAAGAGAGCGTCCGCCCCCTTCCCCCAAATCCGCTGGTGTTCATCATCATTATCATTAGCATGGTGTCCGGCGGATAAGACGACATCTTTGAAGACGACAACCGTTTACAACGTGACTTTAAGACGACATTATCCACAATTCTTCAATTGTATTTCTGAGAAATAGAAACAGCTTAAACTCAAACTAGTTCATTTTATAAGTTTAAATGCTCATTGAACGTCTTAATGTCATGTCGTCTCAATGTCCTGTCGTCTCTTGCGCCAAGCTACCATAATTATCTCTTATTTTATAATATTTTTTAGAATAGCACGATTGGACATGAAAGCAACGTGAACAAGTTTCAATAGCTTCTCAGATGAATCTCATCCAATCAAAATCTCTCAAAATAATTGACCAATCACAGCTCATCGTGTTCCTCTTCGTTATCTTCATCTGCTTCTCTTTGTTCATTGTACTTGAGAGGCTCATCTGACTCCTTAACAAACACTCCCTCTGAGCTTCTCCAGCCACACTTCCTCGAGTCTCTTTTCATGGCCGCCACTTCGTACTGGCCTTTGATTGGTCGACCATACTGGCTGCCAGTTATGGCCAGAAAGCTAAAACAACAAGCAGCACATAATTAACTATCCACTAATAAAGCAGATACAACACATAATTAACTATCCACTAATAAAGCATATACAATACATAATTAACTATCCACTAATAAAGCAGATACAACACATAATTAACTATCCACTAATAAAGCAGATACAACACATAATTAACTATCCACTAATAAAGCAGATACAACACATAATTAACTATCCACTAATAAAGCATATACAATACATAATTAACTATCCACTAATAAAGCAGATACAACACATAATTAACTATCCACTAATAAAGCAGATACAACACATAATTAACTATCCACTAATAAAGCAGATACAATACATAATTAACTATCCACTAATAAAGCAGATACAACACATAATTAACTATCCACTAATAAAGCATATACAATACATAATTAACTATCCACTAATAAAGCAGATACAACACATAATTAACTATCCACTAATAAAGCAGATACAACACATAATTAACTATCCACTAATAAAGCAGATACAACACATAATGAACTATCCACTAATAAAGCAGATACAACACATAATTAACTATCCACTAATAAAGCAGATACAACACATAATTAACTATCCACTAATAAAGCAGATACAACACATAATTAACTATCCACTAATAAAGCATATACAACACATAATTAACTATCCACTAATAAAGCATATACAATACATAATTAAATATCCACTAATAAAGCAGATACAACACATAATTAACTATCCACTAATAAAGCAGATACAATACATAATTAACTATCCACTAATAAAGCAGATACAACACATAATTAACTATCAACTAATAAAGCATATTCAATACATAATTAACTATCCACTAATAAAGCAGATACAACACATAATTAACTATCCACTAATAAAGCAGATACAACACATAATTAACTATCCACTAATAAAGCATATACAATACATAATTAACTATCCACTAATAAAGCAGATACAATACATAATTAACTATCCACTAATAAAGCAGATACAACACATAATTAACTATCCACTAATAAAGCAGATACAATACATAATTAACTATCCACTAATAAAGCAGATACAACACATAATTAACTATCCACTAATAAAGCATATACAATACATAATTAACTATCCACTAATAAAGCAGATACAATACATAATTAACTATCCACTAATAAAGCAGATACAACACATAATTAACTATCCACTAATAAAGCAGATACAATACATAATTAACTATCCACTAATAAAGCAGATACAACACATAATTAACTATCCACTAATAAAGCAGATACAACACATAATTAACTATCCACTAATAAAGCAGATACAACACATAATTAACTATCCACTAATAAAGCATATACAATACATAATTAACTATCCACTAATAAAGCAGATACAATACATAAGTAACTATCCACTAATAAAGCAGATACAACATAAGCCATTGAATTGCCAGTGTTATGCAGGAAAAGTGCCACAAAATAAGCACTTTTGTATTTGCAAGTTGTGTTAGACAAAAGCTTATTTGTAATATAACACAACTCTCGCGAGGTAACTTGTGTAATTAACATCGCGACAACTCAACTCGCAAAACTTGAACACATCGAACAATCGCAACGTCACATATGTAGATGGTTGAAAACGAATCATTGCTAAATAGTGCACACTTGCTCAGGAATAATCATTTGGAGCCTATTTTGAGAAGTCAAATGAAATTGCAGTTCTTTTGTTGCACAGGGTAATAGGGTTAATTTTCATCATTGAGAGGGACCTCGAAATTCATCTAATTGAACTTATTCTGGCATAGGATAAATTGGAACAAAACTAGAAATCTTACGAGGGTTGGAAGGCCCAATAATTTTGGCGCTGAACAGCATCGAACACACTCAGCCATGGCTGTCCTAGCGGTGGAATCCCTCATACGCGAAGGACCGAATGCGCGAAAATAAAAATCAGCCAATCAGATTTCAGTAATCTAAAATTTGGAAAGAAAGTAAATATTTCCAGGGACTGAGTATTGATATTAGCCAAAAACGACAGAAATATGCAAAAATTTCAAATTGTCACTGACCGCCGCCGAATTGGAACAAATTTTATATTTCAAGGGTTTCGTTATGAAACTTGCAAAATATCGCTTCATTTAATTCCTTTTAATTGAATGGCAATTATTTCTTTTTAAAAATTGACTTTCGGCTAATTTTGTTTTTGGTCTTTCGCTCACTAGTTTTTTTCGCTCATTCGGTCCTTCGCGCAAGAGAATAGCCCCCGTTCTAGCTGTAGTAGTAGTAGTGCTAGTAGTAGTAGTAGTAGTAGTAGTACTAATAGTACTAGTAGTAGTAGTAGTAGTAGTATTATAGAAGGAGTGCAGCCAGTATTTAGACAGCCGCGTATTCATACTCGTCAGTATTTAGACAAATACTGTATGAACCAATCAGAATCGACAAAAGACATAAATAATCCAAAATAAATCATAATTATTTATTAATTTCTTCTTTGTCTCGATTCTGATTGGTTGAAACAGTATTACTGTATGAACCAATCACAATCGAGAAAAGACATAAATAATCCAAAATAAATCATAATTATTTATTAATTTCTTTTTTGTCTCGATTCTGATTGGTTGAAACAGTATTACTGTATGAACCAATCAAAATCGAGAAAAGACATAAATAATCCAAAATAAATAATAATTATTTATTAATTTCTTCTTTGTCTCGATTCTGATTGGTTGAAACAGTATTTGTCTAAATACTGACGAGTCTGAATACGCGGCTGTCTAAATACTGATATGTAACCAGTATAGAAGTAGTTACCTTCCCGTGTCGATATGTTGGAACTTGACCACTCCGTCTCTCCTCCACAAGTCTGAGTCACACACCACTTTCCAATTGTCACCTAGACACACAAAAATACACAACAATTATTTATGATTGACACATTCGCATAAAACGACGTAATTCACGTTTTTTGCACTTCGCTATTGGACAAGGTAGCTTGTCTTCTTTTTCGCGACTTAAGTCGAATTAAATTAAGATTTCTGAAAAAAAAAACATTAAAAAAGCATCACGACCTAACGATCTATATATATAAAACGTTCATCGACTCCTAAAAAACCCGTCAGTTCTTTTTTTCAAATTAATTCCGCGAGAACAATTCAACTCTTGGATCGAGTGCGACATTCATTCCTAGACAACACATACAAACCAAATTTGCAAAAACTTAATTTCTGGAAATCTATCGTTTTTTTTTTGATGCAGTTTTGACATCATAAAACAACATGCTATGCCATCAACTTGAATCAAGTTCACATTAAAATTCTCAAAACCAAAACTACTTAAAACAAAAAGCATGCATCCGAATAAAAATGAAAAAATAATCAAAAAATTATACCAGAAAATTTTAACAAAAAAAATTATATCAGAAAGAAATACTTAGAATTCCTGAAATTTTTTAAAAATATATCTTAAGAACTCTGAAAACCTATCAACAACAACCCAATTACATCAAACTTATCAAATACGAAGTTGGAACGCAAAGATAAGAGGACTGGAGTACAACAGAAACAAAATTCAAAAAAGACGCCCCCCAGCTAAAAAAAATTCGACCATTCATTTTTTCAAAAAAAATCAGCACTGAAGAATCAAACTCATGAATCGCGTGCGACATTTCTTCGATGACAAAACATACAACTTCAAATTTAAACAATACGCTATGTCATACACTTGAATCACTTTCAAATGAAAATTGTCAAACCAAAAACACACAAAACAAATTAAAACTGAAACTAATTCCTTATTACAAAAAAAAATATTTCAGAAATTTGAAAACGAAACAATTCTCTGCTAACAGATAATTTGAATTAAAAAAAAGAAACCCGTCAAGTACACCGACAAAAACTGAAATCAACTAAACCGACACAAAAAATCAATTTACATCTAAAAATTTCAATCATCTGTAACTTCAGCAGCTCTAGACCAGCTGTTAAACTACAGCTGATAAACGTGCAAATTGGCTAGAAATGGAAATCTTAAAATTGGAGATCCCGTGAACAAAGTTATTTACAGGGTAAAAAGTCTAGTACCCGACTGCAATACCCTTGCTTATCCCAAGGGTAAAAATAGGAGCCATTAATTTTACAAATAAAAAAGAAAAAATCAAAATGTCTATCAATTGTAGTAACAACAACTTGCATCTGTATAAAGATTAAAAAACTGAGCATGATGCTACTTTAATGCAGCTATAACTACAGGTGCAAGTCAATTTGTTCAGCAAATTAACCTGAAAAAAAATCTATAATTCCAATTAATGCGCAGCCGTATTTCTTTTATTAGTCCACGATTGTTACCTAAATGAATCGCATTTCATGATTTAAAAATCGACATCTAATTATGATAGAAGAAAAACAATTTTTTATTTTAGTTTTTGTCGAAGTTTTTTTTTAATTTACCCTATTTACGCAATTTTTTTTGTCGGATGATTTAGTGCTACTTGCACAGCAACCAGCTTTCCCGTTCTGGTAAGTTTCTCAAATTCTATAAAAAAAAACAAAATAAATTCCATTAGAGTACGAAAATACTTGACGCCATCGCATACAATTCTGTCTACTACTCGTCTGTGTTTAAAGATGATCACTTAAATTCCCCCGTTGCTGCCTTTCTAATATTCTCCCAAGTCGAACTAATTTGTCAAAATTTTTCATATAAAATATGCTAATGAATTTCTGGCTTGAAAACTAAATTGTTATCAGTATAAGTTATTTGATGAGAATATTTTGAGAAAAGGTCAACCGAGGTTCCATATTTACTATTTGGTTCAAGTTTGCTGCAAAAAAGACACTTTCTATTCAAGAAGTGTCTTTTCTTTGCTGTCAAAATCCGTATTTGCAGCCGCTATTCTGTCAATTAAGCAACTCAAACCCTCATTTCAAAGCTCTCTTCCGAAGTTTTTTCCTGGGTTTGTCTCATTAGATTCACAAAATTGCTTCGACGTGCTAGCACCATTAAACTTGACGGGATGTCTGATTTGAAGTGTTTCTATGAAAGTTCAACATGAATGTTTTAAGTGTTTGTATATTTGTCACAAAGTATTTTGTGCGATGTCATGTTTACTTGTTTGGAGAAATTTAATTCTTTCAACCTATATGCGCGATCAAATATTGAATAAAAAACCCTATTATAATTGAACGATATTATAATTGAAGTGACGATATTATAATTGAACTCAAACCGTAATAGGTGATTAAATATGCGGCGACCTGATGCGTGCTTCAAACACAGTAGTAAATGAATTGGTTCAGAATTCTCTTGTTTAAAAAAAAAATCAGACTTCGAGGTTCCAAAAATCTTGATGTCTGATTTTCGTGACCAAATATTTAGATAATGAAAATTTTCTAAGACATCAAGGCTTTATTAAATCCGTTCGAGAACAATATCAAGTATAATATCCCACTTTTTAGTCATATTACAAGTAATCGGTATTACTATTAGTTAGAACAGCACACACACTCCCCCCTTGACCTATACTGACCTGTGTCCGTTCTCTCGTAGGCACTCACTTCCTGGTGTGAGTCAGTGAGGGGGGCTGAAAAGAGGTGTGAGTGGAGGTACTTGTCCGTGTTCATGTGCAACAGCCGCACCACATCACCACACTGCACCGCACTTCTACAACACACAACAGCAGTTCAAAACATATACTTAATTAGATATATCGGGATATTTAAATAGTTAGTGTTTTATTTATAATGACTGTCTCGAGGATTTAATTTAAAGGACCAAGTGCACTATCTCCCCCTAAATCAATTAAGGGGGGAGTTCACTTGGGTTGTTCACTTGGTCAAAAGTCAAATTTTTCAACCAATCAGATTTGAGCATAGTACAAGCAGGCCTTACTGCTTGAATAAGACATTTAATTTTAGAGGGAGATTGTTCATCTGGTTTATTTAGGGGCGAGAATTTTAACATGAGCCAATGTAGAAACACTAGCTGAATAATGCTATACTAGTATTACATAATCATGAGAAAAAATGTTTTTTTTTACTTATTCAGCCCAAATAATGTAAATTCTTAAGTCATTGTATAACTGGTCGTGCAAATAGTAGAAATGATAGTAATGAGTTAGGACTGGAGTGTAACTCATAGAGTAATTTCGGATAGGGTACACCGTCTGCTCGTCACGCTATCTTATTTTCGGCCGGATAGATTCGTGCAACTTCTTAGTCTAATACCGATCCTAATCTTACTCTTATACTATCTAGTCTCAGGTTGTTTAACTAGTCTCTGCTAGGCTCAATAGATCTAGGGTATACTGGTTTATTGCGGCTGTTGAAGTGCTCGGGAGAGTCCAACTAATTTCTAAGTTAAATTCAAATCTCTCTGGTGCTGAAATTACAAGTAACTTCAGCACTTACAAATAAGTGGGTTGTTAGTTAGATGGATCATGATTGGTTAATATTAAATACTTTACATTGGTAAAACATTTAATTTATCCAATCATAAAATATAGTTTAGATCAGGTTCCACCCATCCGGGTTTTACAGAGTTTTTTAGAACAGTTCTTTTGTAGTTCAAGGATGGATGATGGACGTTGGTATTTGGCGAACATCATTTTTCTTTTGTTTCCTTTTTGTTAAGGAAGTTCCAGGGATCTGGAATTGAGGACACAAGACGTTGTGTTCTTCTTGTGACAACGACTGAGTCTCTGCAACAGCATCAATTCTGGTTTCAGAATGGTTGGCTATGTCAGGTTTTTCTGTTCTTCGGAGAGAACTTCTTTTGTGTTTGATCTAGCTCGGGAATGGCGTGGAGATTGTGCGTGGAGGGGATGCCTGGTTACTCGGATCTGTACGTATACTTGAACATCGAGGTGGTCATTGGTCTAGTTCAATGAAGTCCTTTTCTGCGAGGTCAAGTCGTACTCTAAATCCTTTGAGTTGTGATTGTGAGCGGCATATCGATTATAGTTGGTCATTCTCTCTCGAGTGTAGTGAGGTCGTCTTGTCTTTTGATGTTCGTCCTTGGTGTTGTATTCTGATCTATATATTGCATCATGTGATTTTACATTTTATAAAACTTTTATTAATTTAATATTTTTTAATTATGATTTTAGTTAGTTGTTTTCACAAAAGCTTTTTGTTTTAGTTCGGTTATTTTGAAGAGTTACTCACCCTTGAGTAGCTCTTATTAAAAATAAAGGTGTGGTCACAAAGCGTGGATGTAGCACGGTGGGTTAGGCCGGCTATAGAGCATGCTCAGGACGTCCTTTCCTGGTGGGTTAGGCCAGGTGTGGGAGTATGATTTCATGCGGTTTTTATGAGGGGTCCTGTTATGTGACAACATTTTATGTTGGGTTTGTTGTGGTTTTACTTATGTTTTGTTGGTTATGTACTTTTTCCAAAAAGCAAATTGTTTGTGGTATGGGTTTGTCTTTTGACTTTTTTGTGTTTTATTATTTCTTTCTAAGACTTTGTAATAGTCTTCAAAAGAATAAATTATCCAGTTTTAAACTGGGTTAATCCGGTTTGGGTACCGTTGGTTTCCTTTTCTTAGTCATGCTGTTATTTTATGATTTGTGGTATTTAGTAAGCTGCGTTGGTTAGTTTTGTTTAGTATATGATTCCTTTCCAACCGGGTTAAAGGAAAGTTTGAAACTTGTTATTATTTGTTAGAGTTGTTGAGTGTGAAAACTTGAAACTGAAATTCATTATTTTAAACAATTCTTCGTGGGCGAGCTGTGCGAGTGTGGATAGAATTTCTGTGCGAATGAATGAAAATATCAAAAGGTTAGTACTGCAATTGCATTTTATTAATTTACTGCATAGAATTTGGAAATTTACTGCTAGTAATGGGGGAATTTTAAGATACAAATTTTCATCATATGTAGATTTACTGCTTTTAGGGGAAAATTTTATAAATTAATTTACTGCATTGGTATTATATTTATTTAATTGTTGGTGCAAAAGTTAAATAGGGTTTTAAATAGTTTTGAAGAAGTTTGCTATTTTTTATTTTTCTTTTGTGAATTTTTCAGATGATTGAAGATGAAGGCTAAAAATCTAAAGAAAACATGAATAAGGAATGGTGAGTTTTTCAATATTTTAATTAGTTAGTAATATTCATTTAGTTCATACTTACCTGTTAGTCGTCGGGGAAAAAACCGTGGGGGAAGATATCGTGAATTAGTTCTGAAGTTGTTAGTAGTTTAGCTAAGATGCGGATGATATTTTTAGTTTGAAGTAGTGGCCAAAGCAATTGAAGTGCCTTAATAGTGGTTAGTTCTTCAGTGCCTACTGCAAACTCATAAGGTGTGTTTTGGATTAAGTTATATAACTTGTGGTTAAATTTAGTGTTGTGGATGAATTCTAAAATGGGGATTTCTATAGGCTGTACAAACTCGTGCGGGATAAGGAAGGGTCGGGATTCTTCTGCGTTGAAGGTCTTGGTGATGGGGCAGAAAATATACATTTGGGTTATGGGGTCATAATTACGAAGAATACCATGAAGGTTAGTATTTTTGATACAATATGTGAAATTTAGGAAATACGGTGAAGTGTATTTTGAATTGATGAATTGAAAGCGATGGTGTGGTTGTCTAGAGGGTGTGTGGAGGTCAAAGTGATTTTGGATGAAACGATAGTAACTGTATGTATGTGTTTGTTTAGTTCGCAACATAATATCGTGTGAGCAGTGTAAATCTCTTTCGTGTGGTGCAAGGAAATGAAAGGTTAGTGAAAAGATTTGGAAGCGTTCTTTAAAACTTTCGTACGCTTGTGTGCTTGTTAGTGCTTCTGAAATAATGTGATCAAACTTTCGGTCGAAGATGTTTAGTGTAAATACATATGGTGTCTTGATGAAAAATTTCTCGGTGATTTGTGGGTTAGCGAAGCGATCGTCGTCTAAGAATTGATCTTGGTTAGCTCTGATGATGTTGTGATCATAGTATTCTAGTGTGTATTCGTTAGCTCTAGGTGCAGTGTGTATTTTTAGTGATTTTTTATATCCAACGTAAGTAAATTGTCTAGCGGTGAGTGGTGTAGTTAGTCGATATAGCATGTCTTTGTTTCGGTCTATATCAATGGATGTGTTAGTTAAAGGTAAGCAAAGAGGGTTAGTGAAATGATAGTATGAGGTCCAAGAGAGAGTGGGCATTAAAACGTATTCGTCTACAAAGTTGCGTGTTTCGTTAGCGTCATGAGGGGTGTTTAAGGTGTATTGTGGAAATGAGGGTAAAGTGATGGCTAAAAATTCTCTAGTGTTAGTATGTTGGGGGTGGTTGATGTATTCTCGGGCTGTTCCTGGTTTTGCTGGGAAAGGATGGTTGGGGAACTTTCTTTTAAAAGTGCGATAAGCTCTATTAGTGTTGAGTGAGGATTCAGTTGATGTGGATGATGGTGCTAATGATTCGGTATAATTTGAAGAGGGTGTAGGGGGATTGGATGAATTTGTAGTGGAGGAGATTTGGTTTATGGTCGGGGTGTTAAGGTGGTAGGGTTGTTGTTGGAGGGTAATAAAATTGTCTAGCTCTGGGGAGATTCGGGGGGTGTCTGGAGATGATTGGTCAGAATGGTATGAGGAGTAGGTTGGGGTAACTTGGGAAGCATAAGAGGGTGTAGGAGTGATTGGGTCAGGGTTATTTGATAATATGGGTTGAAAAGGAGGTTGAGAAAAATGAGAAGGGTTATGAAAATTATTGGATGGAGATGGTTCTGAGTCGGCAAATTCGTCGGGGGTTTCAATATTCGGGTTATTTAGCTGTGAAATGGAGTATAAAACTGAAATTTGTGAGTTAGTGTCGGAATTCATGCCTGATGTTACATTGCTAGATGGAAAATCGGGTGGCGGAAAAGCAAAAAGTGGTATTATTGGGATTGAAGAGGTAAGGTTGGTTGGATGGGAATTTGATCGATGGAGTGATCCAAGTTGGCGGCTCATCGTGGGCTAAAAAAATTATTATTTTGAGATTGAAAAGCGGTGGTATGGGGCTGTTCAATAATTTGTTCATAAGTATTATCATCTTGTGATGGATGTGTCATTATATGTTGGACGGGACTTTGTGATGTGGTGAGTCGAAAATTTGGATTATGTGTGATTGCTAAATTTCTAAAATTTCGCGGGGCTAGGGATAGTGGATGGTTATTTGGTAGGGGTGGTAATTGTGGTGCCGTTGGCTGTGGGTCGACATTGTTATGTTCTTCGTCGTATGTATTTTGTCGTGTTGTTATTTTTGTGTTATATTCTTTTATTTGTGCGTCTAAAAGAATTTTGTTTATAGATGTGGAAAAAATTCCAAAAAATCCTGCAAAGAGTATGCGTGCTACGCTTGCTTGTCTGTTTACTTGTGTGTGTATAGCACATGTATTGTAGATTCCTTTTAAGAGTGAGAAAAGAAATCCAATAAAGTTAAACATTGCGTATAAAATAGTCAATTTTTCTAAGATGTAGTAGGGCCATCCTAGAAAATCTAGGATCTCATTTTTGAGTGTAACAAAGCTAAAAATGTTAATTGGTGATATATCTTGGGGACGGTATTTTTCGCCGTTTAGATATATATAATCTTTTATGTCTTTAAAATATCCGCTATAGTCTTGCGTGTAGATATCGGCAAATCCTGCGGTTTCTGCAAGTTTGCGTAAGTTTTGGTCTATTGATTGTCTTTGTATAGTGTCCATTTGTGTTAATAATTCTTGGAATTGTTGTGTTCTAATGTGATGTTGAATATCTGATTTTGAATAGATTCCTATTGATTGTAAGTCTATATTTGGGTTTCGAGCAATAGCGCGAATGCTTTCTGGTGAAAATTTTTTGAGTGATTGCATTAATGTGGGATATGGAGTGAGAAGATAATATTTGTTTTCATCAGGGTTTAGTTGTACTACATTGTGGCTATTTTCTGATCCACATGGGACTGCGGTATCCCAGAAATATGTTCTTCGTGAAAGTGTATCCACGAAATGTACTTTATTCTTATAAAAGATAGGAATTCTTTTATAACATCGTTTATCTTCAAAAACGTATAGTGGTGATACTTTTTTAGTACAAGTATAAAACCATAAGATGTTTCCTTCGTAGTCTAAAAAATTTGATCTATTTCCTGATAATAAGTATCCTGCGTAGGGTATTTTTAATACTGCTAGTGCAAGTGATTGTAGTATTTGTGTTCGTTCTAATTCGCATAGTTGATGTAGTGTTTCTAATTCAGAGAGTGACATTTCTTGAAAAATGCGGCTAATTGTATAGTCTAGTTTCATATCCAAATGAATATCATAGTGGATATTACCAAAATATGTAGTATTCATTAGTGATAATTCTTGTAAGCGTGTGCTTCTGGTGTCATAAGGTTTTAGATGTCCACCAGGTTGTCCGTTGCTTTTTTCAAAATTAACTGGTATATAGGATGTTCCTTCGTTTAGAGGATGACCTGTGGCGTATGGGTCGATTTTTACTTTACCAGTGGTCATGTCGAATCCTTTTTCATATTCAACTAATATTTCAGAGTATTGTGTTCTGTGAAGTGGATTCCTGTATTTACATGCAAGTTCTGTTTCTTGATATATTTGAAAACGTGTCAATTTATTTTCTATATTGTCTATGTTTCGAAAATCGGAACTTAGTTTGCGTGATGGATGGACTTGTTCATATGGAATTGATTGTATGAAATATTTTTCGTGAAATTTTATCATACGAGCGTGTATTTTTGCTACTTGAAATGTTGTACATGTGTCTTCGGGGAACCAAACAATTGTTGCTTGTGTTCTCGTTGTAGGGTCGCAATATCCTTGATCATTTTTACAAGGTAGTCGGATTCCTTGATAGATCATTGTATTATCAGATAAATCTCGTGTGAGTTGTATTTTTTCGAGTTGTATTTTCCAATCGAAAAACATTATTTCTTGGTATCCTTTATTTTTTGTGTCTGCTTTGCAGTTTGATGGGTTATTTATACCAATGTGTGGTATCCAGTGTTTATCATGTAGGTCATAGGTTAATCGTCCGTGTGCGCCGTTATACGGGTATTTTTCGTCTAGTCTTATATGTCCTTGGTGTCTTTCAAGTTGTGATTGATGTACAGAGTCTGAAAAAACTTGAAAATTAACTAATTTTCTTTGGGAGTTTTTATTTTTTGTGATGTTTAGTCTAAGTAATTCATTTTTACAATCGTCGGGATTGAGATGTAAAAGACGTTCTATATTACTTTGGTAGAATGATTCATGGTCAAGTCGGTTTTTGTTTCCGTTCGAGACTTGTGAACAATGTACTTTCTTTTCGGAAAATGTTGCTGTGAATTTATAACCTGTAACTGTTGTTGCTCGGGCTTTTGAATAGAGTGTTGCTATTATATCTGTGGTTTCTATAGCTTGTGGTTCTGTTTCACATTGTGATACCTGATTGATTGCATATTTATGTAGTGTTTTTTGTTCATTTTCTTCGCAATCGTAATGTGTTACTAATAAATCTTGTGGTCCTGTACGAGGGGAAGGGTTTATATTTTGATTTGAGGTTATTAGAAAAAGGGTTTGGAGAAAAATTAATAATTTTAGAATATACATGTGTATGATAATCCTGAGTATGGATTATAAAATGTAATGTAACCAATTGTGTTTTTAGTGTATCTGTCGTATTTGTATATTACTTCAGTAGTTATAAACGGTGGTGGTAGTGATTGAGCTGTTATGTTAGGTGGATTTAATGGGTAGGGATGTTGGGTAATATTATTTAACTTAACTGTGATTTCAAATTTTAATTGTAAACTGTTTTGTTGGAGTATTTGAATATTGTGATCACGGATATCGTTGTGAATATCTTGGCGATATTGTAATCTATTAAGTGCCCAGTTATGAAGGCGGTTACTTTCTTGATGTTGTCCAAATAGTGGTGGAGGTGCTGTGAATGTATTCCAATCTAATCTTAAAGGAATATTTATTGATGATTGTTCTCGATATCTGGCGTCGAGATTATTTGGAAAATTTAAGTTAAAGGGTAGTGGTGAAAATTGACTTATTGATGGTGTTGATGGTAGTGATAATGTTTCTGGTAGTGATGAGGATGTTGTTGTATCCGTAGAAATATCTATGGGGTCATTGACTAAATTTGGTTCACCTTGTGTGAATGAATTTGTAGTCCAATATGGCAGTCGTGATGTTAGGTTTGGGGGGTTAAAGGGATTTTCACGTATCTGTTCAGATGTTGGTGTTGAACCTAAGTAGTCTGAAGGTAGACTTGAAGTGCTTCGTTGTGAAAAAAGTGTAGGAGTTTCTGGTGTGATACCAGTGGTGTTTTCTGGAGTGGTTTGTGTTGGGGATTGAGGTATATCAAAATGAACTCGGGGAGTTTGAAAATTTCTATTTCGTCGAGGATGTATAATTTGTCTATTTATTTCTGCTGTGTTTTGGTTTTGACTAAGGTTTCGTATTCTACTTAGTTCTTGTGGTAGTGTTGGGTAAAGATTATATGTTGGTTCACTTAGGGATGCTTGTCGTTGAACTGGTTCTAGTGGTTCAGATATACGAGCGTGCCTTTCTTCAAAGGTGTATGGATTGTCTTGAAAAGAAATTCGTGTAGATGTTTGAGGGTTTTGAGTAGTTGAAGGTGGTGTTGGATTATCTTGGGATGATGTCGGTGAAGACTGATTCTGTGACTGTTGGGTAGCAATTTTTGATGGATTTTTAAATTGTTACTTTAGTGAGAGGGTTTATGTTTATTATAATATTCTTCTAAAAAAAGAATTAGAAAAATTGTTGCTAGGGCAAATGTAATGATTGCTTTCTTTATACATTTACATATTGTCAAAATGAGGGATGATAGAAATGTTATGAAAATTACAAACAATAAAAAAATATCAGTTCTACTGAAAATTGTTCGTATCATTTAGACAAGTTGTTAAAATCGTACCTGTGGATATATTCAAGGGTTTTGGAAAGTTGGAGGAATAGTTCAATTATTGTGTAGAAAATTAAAAAAATGTTACAAAAAATTATTATGATTATTAGAAAAGATTCGATGATATCAAAAAGAAAGATTATAAAGACTTGAAGTATTGAAAAAAAATGTTTAAAATTGATAAATATTTGAGCGACTGTTTGAGAGAAAAGCATTTAAGAAATGATCTCTTTGTCGAATATTTTTTGCTGTTTGAGGCGATTTTCTAGTGTGGTCGAATTATTTATTAGTTTTTTGACAAGTGGGTTGAGTTTCGTAAAAAATTGTTGGGGGCAATTTTCATGGTGACTGGGAGGTCGTCTTTTTCTTTATTTTTGTTTGTCAAATGATCCGGGGTATGGTGAGATTTTTATACTTTAGGCTAATTAAAATCTTCATTTTGTGACTTTAGGCTAAGTTATCAAATTTGTTTTGGGGGTATTCGTGGTCTGAGTTGGGGAAATATTGTTGATCTTTGGGTTATTAGATAAGGGAGGGGTACGGTATTATGGTGATATTTATTTTAGCTGTCAAGTTGGAGTGGTTTGCTTATTTTTGACCTGGAGGTTGTAAAGTTATAGTTAGAGATGTGCCTGGAGTTCTAGATTATTCGTCTAATTGATCTTAGTTTGAGTTAGAGAAAGTGGCGGATTGGATGAATCCTATTGGTCTATTTTGAACTAGAATTATTGCGTACTTGTGAGCATGTTATTTTGAAAAATGGAAATGAAAAATGTTACGGAGGTTTCAAGATTGTGAAGTATAAAATTTTAAAATTACTTTTTAAATTCTACTTTCTTTAATATTTTAGATTGGGGGATGAACATTTTGTAGTTTTTACGTGGTTGATTTCGGAGTCTTGTTGTCTTTCTATGTTCTGATTTGTCTATTTCTTCTTGGGGTATTATTTGTTCTGTCATTTTTCTATTTTTTCTTTGTTTTGGAGATTCTTTATGGTTTTGTGTATTGTTTTTGGTAGCGATTGGTTTTGTGTTTTGATTTTCGGTGGGGTTATCATTTTGTTCTGTGTTTTTCAGATGTGGTTCGTTTTGAATAATTTTTAATCCTGTGAAAGAATATAATTGGGTTAATTCGCGGAGTGCGTATTCTTTTGGGTAATAAGGTAATAGGTTGTTTCGATGCTGAACGATTTCTTTTTTGTTTGAGTCGATAATTTTATATGTGACATCTGTGGGTTTTGCAATTATTTGATAGGGTCCTTTTCGGAGGGGTTGTAATTTTTTAGAAATTCCTTTTTGAGTATTAAAATTAGGTATTAAAACAAATGTTCCAATTTTTAAATCGGAAGCTGGTGTAAAACGTGAATTGATTTGTTCATTTATGTTTTGTCTTTGTAATAACTTTTTCGTTATTTTTTGGTAAATTTCATTGTGTTTCTTATCTCTATTTAAAATCCATTCGGTGTGTGTACCGGAGGCTAATTTAAGGATTTGTGGGTGATGAAAATGATCTTCATCGTGCGTATGTAATGGTAGGTTATAACAAATTGAGTCTTTATTTGGTTGACAATAACCTTGTGCGTTTTTATGGGAATTTGCTGTAAACATTATTGGTTTGCGTGGCTTTTGGTTGAAAACCATTTCGTATGGTGACATTCCTAAAGTTGTCGTGATTTGTGAATTATATGCTAATGGAAATAATTTTACATCTGCTGACCATTCGGTATATTTGGTATCATTTCCGTTGATGATACATCTAAGATATTCTTGTAGTGAACGGTTCATACCTTCGACTAAGCCGTTTGTCCAAGGTGCATGAGATGTACGTGGTTTGTGTTTAATGTTGTATAAATGACATAGTGTTATTATTTCATTATTTATGAATTCTGTACCATTGTCTGTGACTAAAATTTCTGGTAGTCCAAATTTTGCTATCCAGTGTTCATAAAGTGTTGTGTATGCGTAATAAGCGTTACAATGTGGTACTGGGTTAAGTGCTACATAATGTGTAAATGCGTCAACAATTACCATAATGTAGGAGTTTCCTTCTGATGAGGGTGAAATTGGTCCTTTAGTATCAAATGAGATACGATGATTAAAGTATAAACTTTGTCCTTTAAAATCTTGTTTTTGTGCTATTTGTTTTTGATTTGGGTAAGGTTTATTTAATTGACATACTATACAATCATTGCATAGTACTTTTATCCAAATTGGTGCATTTGGGAAGTAAAAATTTTGTATAAAATTTGAATATGTTTTCTCTGATCCAGAGTGTCCTTTAATGTTTTGTGTATGTGAAATATTAAAAGCTATAAGAATCATACTTATAGGGAGACAGGGAACTGTAGATTCATTAAGGTTGTACTCTAAAAGGTCTGTATTTTCGTTAATTGTTGTATTGTTAAACTTGCGAAAGTATCGGAGGAGTGTTTTGTTTCCTAGAATGGTTGAATCTGCTTTGATAGGTTTAGTTTTATATTTGTGCCATGATTTTAGTTGTCGAATTACTGGGTCAAGGTTTTGATATTGTTTCAGTGTTGAAATTGTAATTGTTTCTGTTGGGGGGAGAAAAATGTTTTCGATTTCTAATTTAGATAATGGTATTGTATCAAGTGGGTCGTGAAGGTCAAAAACTTGATTTATTGTGTATTTTGAATCATTTGTTTGTGGTCCTGATAAATTTATTTTATCAGTTAAATCTTCTTTTTCAATTAGTGGAAAATGGTCTTTTTTAGGTAGGTGTTGTTTTGTTCGTTTTTGTTGGGTGTTATTTTTTATCCATTGAGAATATGGAATTGGTTTAAAAGTTGATGTTCCAAGTAGGTCAACTTCATAATGATTATTTTGACAATCTAAATAAAGTGGGAAATGTTGTAAATTATTTATTTGTGATTGTTCAATATCAGTTTTTACTGCATATTTGCATTCTAATCGAGGTGATGTTTCGTTTTCTGCAAGGTAGAATTTTATATTTTTGGGTATTTCAACTGTTGTTTTTCGTGTAAGTAATTCAGGTGGTGTATTTCGACTTAAGGTGTCTGGTAATGCAAGATTTTTTCCTGCAGTCCAAACTATATGTAAGTTTGGAAATTTCATTAGAATTAGTTGAAATCTGTAAACTCGGTGGTTTGGGTTAGATTTCTGTGTAAAAAGAAAGATGATTGGTTTGTGGTCTGTGAACAAAACTGTGGGATGTTTTGATCCAAGTATCAGAAATTCATATTCTGTAAGTGTATATATTATGGCTGTACATTCTCTCATTAGAGTTGAGAGTCGTAGCTCTGCTTGAGTGAATAATCGAGAATTTGCTGATATGAGGTTCATTTTATTTGTACCATTATGTGATTGTAATAATGCTGCGCCGATGCCAAAGTTCGAAGCATCGCACATTGCATAAAATGGTTGATCAGGGTCTGGAATTGTGTTTGAAATTTGTTCAGTTAAAAGTTTCTTTATTTCTTCGAATCGTGTTTGATGTTCTGTATTCCATTCAAAGTTGTTTTGTTGTCTAAGGATGTTATAAAATGGTCGTAGGTATAATTGCATTTTATAAACATATTTACTTAAAAAGTTTAACATTCCAAGGAACTCTTGGATTTTCTTTTTATTTGTTGGTGGTTGAAGTTTTTGAATAGCGTCAATGCGTGATTTCAGTGGAGTGATTGTTTTTCTTTCTATATTATGTCCTAAGAATTTAACTCTAGTCAAAAAGAAGTGTGATTTATCGGGGGCGGCCTTCAGATTTTCGTTCTGAAGTATTTGGTGATATGTTTCTAAAACTTTGAACATTTCGTCTTTTGTTTGTGATTGCATAAAAACATCGTCTAAATAGGTGATTGCGTTTTTCTTGAGTATTAGTGGTCTAAAAATTTTGCTCATAAAGGCTGAAAATGCTGCTGGTCCTATGGATATTCCATAGAATAAGCGGTTGAATTCATATTGTTGGTTTCCGATAACAAATTGTGTTAAACGTCGTGATTGTTCATCTAGTGGCATTTGATTGTATGCACTATTCATGTCGGCGGTTGTGAAGTATTTGCCGTTTATTTTTGTTAAAATAACTTGTATTGGTTCAATGGGCCAATTACATTTTGATTCATCTATGAGTGAATTGAGGTATCTAGCATCGAGAACGATTTTTAACGATTCTCCTTTAGCTAGAATGATAACGGGGTTGATGAATGTGTTGCCTTTTGGTTGTTCTTCTTTATTAACCGGTGATATAATGTTGTATTGCTCTAAAATATCGAGTAATCTGTTTACTTTATCATGTAAGTGAATTGGTACTTTACTTGCTCTTTGTTTTTTGAAAACTGCGTCTGGTTTTAATGGGAGATGTAGTGATGAACTGATTTTGCCAACATCGAATTTTGATGTTGCATAGACTGATGAATATTGAATTAGCTGTTTGGCTAACTTTTCAAATTCGTCTTGTGTTATTTGTGAATGTTGGAAATTAAACATTGTTAAAAATTTCTGTTGGTCCTCTGTGTAGTTACTGATGTTGAATGTAGGTTTGAAATATGGAGTTTTTGTGAAATAATCCGTATTTCTGTTTTCGTTACTTATTATATTATTTATAGATAATTCTTCATTAAGAATTGTAGATTGGCAAATATCTAGTAATTGGAGTATATTATTTACGCGATAGGCTTTTTCGTGTATTGGTGATATTGTTGCGTTGGTTTCACAATATCCTAAAAGTCCTAATGGTAATGTTACTTGGTAAGGTGTGTTGTTATAGACATGTAAGGAGATGATATCTGAATTCGAATTTTTCAAATATTTTATTGAAGAGATTGTGATTTTGAAAAATTTATGAATCGGTTTGAATTCAAAATCTGACATATAAAAGTTTTGTTTGTTTTGTGCTTTATCATATTGGTGAACTTGTTTGATTGAAAAATTATAGATGTTTCCTGATAGTGGTTTCAGGTGTTTTCCTTGTTGGTTAAATATCGGATAAAATTTTGAAAAGAATGGTGGTTGTTTATTCAATCTTTGAAAAAATGTTAAGGATGTTTCTTTTGTTTTTGTATATTTATCTTTGATTAATATTTTACTGTTTAGTATGTTAATTGTTGGTATATACTTTGAAATAAATGGTATTCCAATGATATTATATTTAATATCGGTGATATGGAATATTTGTTTAAATGGCTTATTTAAAATTTTACTTTGTTCCATTGTTCTGGTAGGGAGGAGAAATAATTGGATTTTTCCGTAGTTTATCAATGTTGATCCTTGTGCTGTCGCTAGTTTGCTGGAGGTTTCAAGAGGTGTTAGCTTTGGGTGTAAGATTTTTATTTCATTCCATGTGGGAATGTTTATTATGTTTGATTCTGCTCCTGAATCAATTAAAAAATCTATTTCAAGGTCTGGTGGTTGAAATTCTTTATTTCTTGGGCTTTCTAAGAGAAATGGTATTGTCCAAATTTTTTCTTTGGGTTGTTCTTTTTGTATATTTTGATAAATGTGGTTTGTATTCAAGCATTTTGTTTTGGTATTTTTATTGGTTTGATTTGTAGTGTTTATCTCATTTGTTTCTTGCGTCGTTGGTGTGGAATTTATGGGTGTAGTGTAATGATTTTGAAGAATTTGTGATTGATTTTCATATATATGTGATGGAAAGGGTTGTTCATATATGACAGATTCATAGTCATTTTCGACTTTTATCATATTGATATCAAGAGTGTTTTCAGTATCACTTTCTGAATCTGATGATGTACAGTTTATTTGATTGAGTTGTAACGTATCAGTTACTGTGTCATCAATACCTGGAGGGTCTGATGTTGTTTCTGGGTTAGCTTGTACTTGATTGATTTGTCTTTGATGTTTAGGTGTACTGCTTCTGTGACGATTATTAGAGTTATTGTAGTGATTATTATTTCGGTGTGGTGATTGGGAATAATTTCGATAGCGATTATTATAACTTGGGTGTCGGTTTTGTGAATTATTTCGCGATCTGTTTTGGTAATTATTGTTTGGTCTGTTATAGTTCGATCTATTATATGAGTTATTCCTTGATCGGTTGTTCGGGTAATTCTGGTTTCGGTTGTTTGAATAACTTCTGTTTCGATTATAGGAGTAGTTTCTATTCCTATTGTATGATGAATTTCGTGATTGGTTGTTTGGATAATAGTTATTTCTTGATTGAGAATTAGATCTAGAAACAAATCGTTGTGTATTTGAATTTGATCTGGAGTAGTTATTTCGACTATTCGGTCTATTGTAGTGATTTTGTGATGAATTATACGTGTTTCTTCGTTCTGGTGATCTTCCTCTATAACTTGAGTTATATGGAGATTGATTTCTTGTATAGCTTGTATTGTTTGGGAGTGGTTTTCCTGAACTGTTGTTGCTGTATACATTTTTGTTTGGTAGGTTTTGATCTTTTTTCATGTATTGATAAAATGATTTATTTGGTTCTTTGTATTTTTGAGGTTTATTTTGACTATCTTGTTGTTTTTGTCTACATTCGGAAATACTATGTCCGTATCGTCGGCAATAATTACACCATTTTTTGAAAGATGGTTTGCCTTTAAAGTTCGGGTTCTTTTCGTAAATATTGAGTATTTCAGTGATTTTTTCAACGAGATCTGTTTCTGATTCTTGTATATTATTAATATTAGTGGGAGTCGTTTCAATTTTGTTAACGTATTGTAATTTCAGATTTTCCGTTTCTTCTAATTTCATTGTGATTTCTGCTTGTTCTAGTTTGTCTACTAGTTTTCTAAAATCTAAATCGGGTTCTCGAATTGAAGAAGGATGTGATGCTCTCTTTTTTATTGCTATTTTCCTTAATTGTGGTGTTAAGGTCATCATTAAGATTTCTGTCATCTTAGTGTTTTTATAGTCATGTGTATTTAGTGAATATGCTTTTCGAACTAGTGTTTCGATTCTTACTGCTATTTGCTTGATGGTTTCGTTTGGTAATCTGCGAATTTCATTACATAAAACTCTTTGTTGTTGTTTGTTTCTTTCGGAGTCAAACATTTTTGAAAATTCTTGTGTAAATCTTTTCCAGTTTGATTTTATTTCTTGAGGTAGTACTGAAAACCATTTTTGGGCTGCGCCATCTAAGGTTGTTTGTATCAACGCTGTGCGTCGATGTATCCAGTTTTGATGTAGTGGCGTGTTAATTGGTTCAGGTCCAATATTTAAAATTAAATTTGCTGTTACTGCATTTAAGTAATCTTCTACAGAGTATTCAGGGTCTGTTCCTGTGAAAACCATTAAGGGTTTATTTGATGTTATTGATGATCCACCCATAAGGTATGGATTCATTGTCATTTGTAATGATTCAGCTGCATTTGGCATTTGAGAAAAATTTGAAAGTTGGTTTCTTGTTATTTCATGTTGTTGAAGATAATACGGGAGTGGTATTTCATTTTGCATTTGTGATGGTTGATACGAGTGTGTAGTCATTGGATTTTGTTGTTGAATTGGTTGAAAAGATTGTATATTAATTGGATTTGGTTGTTGAATTGGTTGTTGATATTGTGCATCTATTGATTGTGGAGAAAAATTTCTATGGTTTGTACGTGTTTTCTGTATTCCTTGTCTACGATATTCTTGAGTATTTGGTGCAAATATATCTGGTTGTAAGAAATCTTCATCTGAGGATAAATAATCCATTTGATAAGATGTTTGTTTTTTATTTTTATTTTGTTGAAAAAATGGGTAATTTTCACTGCGATCCTGTGGAGGATTTGGTTGAAAATTTGTGGAATTATATTGGGCCGTTGGGTTATCCCAGTTTCGAGGTTTTGTATATTGATTAAAATTTCTTTGTGGTTTATAATTTGTTTTTGATGGATGTGTATAATTATAATTATGGTCTGCAAAGTTGTTTCTAGTGAATGTTTTGCGTGTTTTTGATGGTATTGTCATGGGTTTGTATGTTTGGTAATCCATATGTGAATATTTAGGGGCAACCGAAGGTTTAACGGTTGATTGTAAGGTTACCTGTGTTTGTGAAGGATTTGTATTTCTTGGTGTTGTTAAATTTGGGCGTATTGGTGAAATACTTTGTTGTGTAGTTGTTGTGTGTACAATTTCTTCATTTATGAAGTGTGATGGTGTCTGTATATCTTGTTGAGTAAGATTCCTAGTTCCATTGAGGTTTTCATTGTGTATGACTGTAGAGTTTAAACTATTATTTTGTGTATCGGGTAAAAATGTATTATAGTTTAATGGTGTTGCATCAATTGTTAATGGTATTACTCTTACATAATCTCTTATGTAAGATATTGTACCTATTGCTTGACTTGAGATTGATTGTGGAAAGTTTATAAATACGGGATGAGACCATTCGGGGTCCCAAACATAATCTGATTGTTCTGTGATAGCTGTATCATCGTTCGAGTTTTGGGGTCTAAAATTTTTTCTTGCTTGTGCAATTAAATCAATATTGTGTGTAAAATAATCTATTATGAACCATGCTAAAATTTTTTGTAAATCGTGTTTGGTATGTTGTGAAACGTCGTCTTTCGTGAAATTTTCTTTAATGATGTTTAAATAACTAGAGAGTAGTGTGATTTCATGTCGTACTCTTAAATGTTTAGATGTTTCTGTCGGTGAGACATTTGTTAATGGGAGTTCATTTTCTAATATCGAAATATAACTATATATTAGTGCGAAAACTTCATTGGTGAAAATGGAGTTTGCTCTTTGTGAGTTATGGTATTGTATGCTTTTTATATATTCTGAAAAAACTTTTGAAAATTCTAAATCAAGGTCGTCTGTTTGAATAGTGTATGTTCTATTATTATGGTTTGGGGAAGTGAATTCTATAGAGTAGATTCCATATTGTTGTGTTATGTTGCATATATCTTTTAGATAGTGATCTATGATTTGTCTTTTGATTTTTACATCGGGGAACTCTGTTTTACATGGACTGATTCCGGGTTCAAATAAATTTACGAGTAAATTTTGACAAAATATGTGTTGTCCTCTATCAGTATCTGCATCTACTATAAAAGGAAAGATTTCATCATCATCTGGAGTTTCGTCACCTGGGGTGTGCGTTGAACTCATTTTTTCGTTCGATGACTGTTAATATGTAATTATTAATGTGTCGAATTGGTTGATTCCAGTTGTATAGATGTACTGGTTTGTGTTTATACTGCTTTTTTATTCTTCTTTTTCCTCTTTGTGATGAATTTGAAGTTGTTTCTGAGTCAGAAAATTATAATTGATCGTGTTGTGGGTAATTTTTATCTATTGATTCTTTTAGTTTGTAGAGTTCGTCTAAACTGTTGGTTTCTGATTCTGAAAATGCGTTTCGATTTTTTGAAAATCTTTTTCGTGTTATTTGTCTTTGTTTAGTGATTATTTTTCTCTTTAGTGTTTGTCGTTTTGTTCGAATGTATCCAACTGTTTGTGTATGAGGTGTGATTACAAGGTCGTATTTTTTGTTATCTATTTCACAATTGTGTAAAACGATTGTTTGTTTATTCCCTAGGTTTTTAAATGACATAAGGTTTAGGATGACGGGTGCAAAAGGTTGTTAAATGATTTCTATTTTCCTAAACTGTTAGTTCTTACGATTTTTTGGTTAGCTTAACCTGGGTCTATTTGTTTAGGGTTGGAGAGAAAAGTATATCGATTCCGAAGAATGATTTTTACTTTCTCGTGACTAGTATAAGCTAAGGTGTTAACTTACTTAATCTTACTTAGGGGTAGTGATTGTGTTCAAGGGTTGGAGAATAGTAAATCGATCCACAAGGTTCAGGTATAATTAGAACGCGAGTAGTTCGTTAGATACTATTTTAAACTTACTAAGTCTAAGATTTATCCTGGGTCTGGTAAGAGGGGGGATCAAGTGAAGGATGAATAACCGAAGTTCTTCACTGTTTATCCTAATTTGAATGATTAGTTTTGTTTAAAAATTTCTATTAGTCTTGGGTCTTTAGAAAGGGTTGGGTAGTGAATCGACGTTTGAGGTCGTTAGACACTAATTAAGTGGGTGGGGGAGAACAAAGTTGTTCTGTTTGATCCAAGGATAAGCCTTGATGATCAAATTTAAAATGTAATGAAGTAGAAAATGATTTAAGATCCAAGGATAAGCCTTGATGATCTGGTTTTAAAATTAAGTGACTTTAAGTTTTAATGAGGTTTTAAATTTGTGTAAAGGAAAGATTTAGTATTTTATGATATTAGTGAGTTGATGATTGCTGTTATGTTTTAGGTGATGAAGCTGGAACAACAGGATGATTTATGATTACTAACCATTTATTGTCATGCTACTAATTTTTATTTTTATTTTCCAATAAATATTTTTCAAACATGTTTTGTATAATACTGCAGAATTTTAGGAAAACGATCTTAGATCTTTTTATCAATCGTTATTGTATAATATTAATTTTGTTTAGCGCCTGAAATGATTTTGAAGATTTACTTCAAGGTTTTATGTTTGCAAATGGAAATCTAAATTCATTGCAAGTAGTATTCGAAATATAAAAGTTTGTTCTGGCTTTTGCCGAACTATCATGTAACTATACGGCAAGTTTCTACTTTGTCGTATGTCGTCTTTGGTTCGATGTCTTCTTCCAATTCCGGGTAGTTCTATTATGGTTCGGAATATTGGCTCGGATCTATTGAGTCGGAGAGACATTTCAATTAAATTATTGTCGTATAACATTTTGTAAATGTTTTTGTCTAATTTCTAATCTAATTTTGGTTAATTCTAATCTAATAAGGTCTTGTTCGAGACTTATGGTCGCACCAGATGAGTTAGGACTGGAGTGTAACTCATAGAGTAATTTCGGATAGGGTACACCGTCTGCTCGTCACGCTATCTTATTTTCGGCCGGATAGATTCGTGCAACTTCTTAGTCTAATACCGATCCTAATCTTACTCTTATACTATCTAGTCTCAGGTTGTTTAACTAGTCTCTGCTAGGCTCAATAGATCTAGGGTATACTGGTTTATTGCGGCTGTTGAAGTGCTCGGGAGAGTCCAACTAATTTCTAAGTTAAATTCAAATCTCTCTGGTGCTGAAATTACAAGTAACTTCAGCACTTACAAATAAGTGGGTTGTTAGTTAGATGGATCATGATTGGTTAATATTAAATACTTTACATTGGTAAAACATTTAATTTATCCAATCATAAAATATAGTTTAGATCAGGTTCCAGTAATACTATTTCACTGATCTTTAAATTAGCCGATTGCCAACAAGGACGAATTATTCAGTCTATTTGAGCAAATGGGAGGTTGGTCAAAATGATTTTCCTTTTGAAACTATTTTCTTGTTTTTTTTTAATCCAGGACCAGGGTCAAAAGGTGACTTAAGTTTAATTTAATCAATCCACAAAAAATCTGCATTTTGGTCAATTCGATTGATTTATTTGTCTGCTAAAAATTGTAAACAGAAAATTTCAAATTGTCACTTGAATCTGATTGGCTATTTTCAGACAATCAAATTCAAGCACTGCTAGTTCCATTTAAAGAGCATGAAATTGAAACTATGAGCGGAATAATTAAAAAGACCCAAACTTATAACTGAACACATATTTGGTGACCAAACTGTTAAAAAGTATCAGATCTCTAACTAATTTTCATGATAATAGATTTGATTTGGTGAAATTTTCGATGTTTCAGTCGCATATGTTAAGCCATTGATTTATTTTATTATAGCGGTGGCAACTCGTTACTAGGTACCATAAAGGGGGGGCGAAAATACTTTAAGATTTTCAAAGTATCAATAAATTAAACGTTTAGGTTCGATCGAAGTTCCAATCGACGTCCAGTACGGTTACAACAACGCCTGCATGGTTACAAAAACCGAATACTTTCAAAAGATAGGCCGCTATTTAGCCAAAAGACATCTGAAAAGTGTCAATGAACTCAAAAAAGCAGTAGAAAAAATAACTGAATCGAATTTTTGTTTTTCTTTGCTTTTCCGGAGCTCTAAATTATTGAATATTTTTTAGCAATTTGATCCTAATTTATTTTAATTCATTGAAAAGTAATGTATTTGAAAGTAAATGACCGGGTACATAGAATAAAATATTTTCATCTTGGGGAAAATGATTTTGAAAAGCGGACTTTGCAATAACGCCAGCTTCATTCTGGGCTTAAAAACAAATTTTTCATATTTGAACATGGGTAAATTTCTCGAGCGAATAAATAGCCACCTGTTACATTTAATCACAAAATTTTATTTTTTTTCCTTTTAAATAAAACTACACAGACCGATTCAAGTATATACAAGTATTAATAAACTGATATTAATAAACTGATTATTTGATACGCAGTTTCAAATTAATCCATGAGAGCTTAAAAAACTAATTCTCACAATGAATATTTCTAATTTATTGAAGCTATAAAATCTGGTTTTCAAATGAATTCTATGGCGACATTTTATTAAATTCGTGACGTTTAATCTATTCATCTTTGCATGATGCTCAGAATCTCTAGGGAATTATACGGTGACCTAATGGTCCATTCAGTGTCCCTTTTGATTATTCAATGTTGGTTTGTAAATTCGTTGCACTTGAATTGTCTTTCTTTCTTTTTCTAATTTCAATTAGCTATTAGATTTGATATTGTCTGAGTCAAAAGCCAACATATGAAAGTCACAAAAAAACAAATTTTTTCCTAAAAATTAAAAAAAGACGTATAAAATAAAAACCGACATGTTGGCTAAGATGATTGTGAGTTGGGATGGTGGTCTAACTCATAGAGTAATTTCAGATAAGGTACACCGTCTGCTCGTCACGCTATCTGATTTTCGGCCGGATAGTTCGTGCAACTTAGTCTAATACCGATCTTAATCTTACTTTTATATCTCTTAGTCTCAATAGATCTAGTGTATACTGGTTTTGTTACGAGTCGGTCTCTTGGAGAAAGCAACTAAGTTGTAAATTAAATTCAAAATGCTCTGGTGCTGAAATTACAAGTAATTTCAGCACCTACAAATAAGTGGGTTGTTAGTTTGATGGAGTGTGATTGGTTAGTCTTTAATATTTTATAGGGATAAAATATCTAATTTATAACCAATAATAATATATAGTTTGGATCAGGTTCCAATTGAGAAATTCAGTTACTGCAACGTAGCTCGGAAAAAAGAGACGTGTTTTCAAATGGAAACTTCTAAGAAACTTTTTTCATAGAAAACCTAAATTACGTCAAAAAATAAAGCCATTAGAGAAACGAAAAAAGTCAAGGAGTGAAAGAAAAACAGAAAAAAGACGACTTTCTTCATGAAAACACTTCAACTTTAAAACTTCAAATGAAAATTATATGGCGTTTAAATTGTTTTAATTTCAAGACAAATTAAGAATTGACATTTTATGATAAAATTGACCCAATTTTAGAAAACTGGATCAATAAGTAGATATATTATTCAGCTGGAAAACTTAAAAAATAAAATCAACATTCAAAACTAGAAGTCGTTCAAGTTTTTTTGCGCAATTTCCGATGTCGTAATTGAAGAACGTAGTTTAGCCTTCTTATTAGCAACTGAAACTGAATTGAAATGAAAAAGAGATCAAAAGTCAAGACAGCAAAAAATCAAATTTAGTGTGATCAAAGTTTAAACACCGGCGAAGCTGAGCTTCGAGCCACTTGCGATACAAAACAAGAAAGCCATTCAGTAAAAAAAATCAGAAAATGTCAAAAAAACTAATTAAAATGAATAAGGCTAGTTTTGAATCAAATGTAGAATTAGCATCGAAAGAAAATTAACCACGCGGTAACAAAGCCGAAATTACCTATTAAGCCGAAAAAATAGGAAAACAACAAAGGAAAGCCAAAAAAAGTTCAAAAAAGTTTAAGACTAATAAAAAGTTACTGAGTCCACCTCGCCCTCAAAACACACACACATGCACAAAAAAAACTTTTTCGCTCGTCGAACGAAGCAGTATGAGGCCACTAGGCCGATATAATATAGGCCGAAACCTATCAAACCGAAAATAAAGGAAAAGAAAAAACAAAAAAATCATCAGCACCTATTTAAGAGTCTGAACTACGTTCAATGACTTTTAATATTTTTTCCCGAAAAAAACTGGAAAAAACGACCTATATAAGTGTCTTCACTACGTTCGTTCATAGACACTTCAAAAAACTTTTCGTCAAATTTTCAGATATAGGCTTGGCTTGACCGGCAAAATTGTCCGAGGAGTTGCCAAAAAGGGTACCAATTAGAGACCATTAGTGACAAGTCACGTTTCAGCCACCACGCAGTTAACTAGTGTCGAGGCAAGAACTCATCAAGATATTTCTTCCCTTTGCAGTTTTAACAATCTCAAAAAGCAGAAAGATCGGAAACTCTTGTCTTTTCAGACACATATCAAAATTGTCTGAATTAGTGGTCAAAGCACTTTTAGTTTGAAGTGCTCAGCGATATATTAAATAAAAAACATAACAATGTAGCTCGCTTGCTCAATTTTTAACATTTTCAAGCTAAGGTTAAAAAACATGTCGCAAGTTTTGTCAACTCAGCCATATGTTGCAAAGCTAACCAACACATTTAGCTCTACATCTACAAAATTTCCATTTAAAAAACTGCTCCTAATAAAAACGACTTCCTTGGGATATGTTAATGTTCATAACAGTTCAGATATATTGAATTACAGTTTTTTACTGGTATTCCATCCGGAACTACGAGAAACAATCAAGAGAAACAACGGAAATTGGAAGCACTCATTTCAATTTTCACTGTTTGCGTAAACCATAAGGAACACTTTGTATTTATAAATGTAAATTGTACATGAAACAGTAGCTCTATCTGAAACTAAACCATCTTTCAATTTATATTTTCCATCTATTTTTTCTCGGAAACAATTATTTTAAACTGATTGCAATTTTTAAAATTAATATTAACGCAATTACAAAATGAATATCTGGATTTGGGTGATCCTTTCATTAATCAGCACTATTTTTATCGGCGCTTTCTTCACTTATCTCACAGTTATAATTGATGACGCAAAGGATGACATAATCATGTTACGTAATCACGAAATGGACGAACCACCACCTGAAATGCCCAATTACGTAATCCGAGATGCACTTGATCACGAAGGCAGAAGGAGTTTAAGAACTCAAAACAGACCATCTTTCACGGGTCAAAAGAGACACAACACTTCAGAGGTCAACCGGTCTTCTCAAGGTCGATCTAACTTGGCTTTTGTCTATGAAGATGAGATGGATTCTTCAAAAACACGAAATCATCGGGTGCAAACCGCAGAACTGGATAGCCCAACGACCTATTCGGTGATCGGAACACATTTCATTTAGACCGGTTTTGGTGCGGTCAATGTCATCACTTAGTCTTCCAAGAAACAACTTCCAAAACAGTGGTTAAACAATCACTGCAACAAAACTTTAAGTTTGAACGCAATAGATCAATTTTAAACACAGATACTAACGTTTCTTTTAGAATTTTAATTTTTTTATAGATACAAATTTTTACAAAGCGCCCAAGCAGAGCTTCGCACCAGTCAATTCTGGTTGGCAAATTTTTCCAAAAGGTCTTCCCTTTCTGAAGGCTCCTTTGACGCCAATAAATCTCACACGTTTGTAAGAAAAATTGTTTCACAAAAAAGCGAAAAAAAGTGTAATTAATTAATAGATTTGTTCAATAGATTAATAAATTTCAAATCTGTACCACAATAAATACACTTGCCGCAATGATCAGCAACATTATACTGACACAAACTCAGACGTGAACCCACTTTATTTTCCGTTCTATCTAACATCTCAAACAAACATGCTAACTGTCCGTATCCTGTTCACTAAATCCAGGCAGCAGTAATTAATTGCCTTTTGATTTCGTCAACGCAACATTTATTAAATCCCAAAAGTTCCCCAAAAAATAACAGAAACAAATCAGAAAATCGGCAAATTTATATTCGAAATTTACCCTTCTAACGACAAAAATATTGGTCAATAAGCCAATAAAAACATTAGCCGAAATAATTAAGGTCACACAAGCTTTTGGTTCTTTTCGGTTACAGGGATCAATTTATCAATCTGTTAATTGAGCTTCTGTTTTCGTTCAAAACGCTGAGATTTCTTTTCGCTGATATTATTTTTGAAGATTCGATCATGAGCATCAAACTTTCAAAATGGCAAAAAATCTTTAACTGCCGTATAACAAAAAACCCAAGCTTTTAAGCACAAAAAAAACTAAATAGGAAATTACAAAAAATAATACAAAATACGGGAATAAAAAAAAGCTTTGAAATTGCTATGAAAAGCGCAAAGAACACAAAAAATAACCGTGATATGGGAACTAAGCTGACAAAACATGAGCAGAAAAACAAAAGGCCGACAAATTTTTTGAAACGAAATATATCCCCATTGAAAAAAAAAACATGTTTCACGTTTTTTTCTTTGAAAAAACGTTAACCTGCAAGAAGTCATGGATATCCCGATTTCAAAACAAGCCTAATAAAATTCAAATGTATTCTGCGTTGCTTACTCATGATTACACCACTCGATAGGCAGATAACTGGCATTTTTGGTGTTTTTCTAGGACGAGATTTTCTCATTGTTATGAATTCTGTAAAAAAATAATCGAGTGTTCCCTTCTTCAAAACGAATTTATTATTAAAATAAATGATTATAGGAGCTTTCGACGCTCGTACACATGTTTGATGATTAAAAACATATAACTTTCCATCATCTGTGTCCAATAACATCCCCCTACTTCCATTTTAGTTTTTTATAGAGAACACGCTTCACATTTAAACCACGCTTTCAAATGAAACCTATCACGTGTCACTTGTACGGTCAGAAAAAAGTATTTAATTGGTAATTAGACTAAGTGTCCCGACAATGTTTCCTTTATTTCCTCAGGGGACTTCGCATAATGGGTGTTTAAAGTTTCAAGCGCAGGAAATTGAATGTGTTTCCATTAGCATTTAACCTAAAATGTCATGGACAGACTTCATAAAATGAACCAGAATATCCCTCAAAAGAATCTAAATTTGATTATTTATGATTCTGGAAAGTAACTTCATAAAAATAGGACAAGAAAATCCCTAAAAACCAACTTCTTTGATAAATGATTTCAGATAGCAAACAAAAAATGCTTCCAAGAATTAAAACACAAGCTTAATAATAGTGAAACTATAATGCCTCGTTAAGTTCGAGAAAATTCCAAACAAGTATCAAAATAGAATTTCACATAAAAGAAAATTCTACCAAGTAATTCGATCCTTTTCGGAGTTACTTTCTTTAACCGCGACTCCAAGAAGCCTTTCTGTACTATGAATAAAAACAGGTATCAGCTCTCTTTAATCAAGCGGATATAGCCTCACACTATTTCAATTATCCAAAGAAAACTTATTAGCTAGCATTAGTTCACTAAGCCGATTAATTACAAACCGCAATCATTTCAGCCAAAAACACTTCTAAAGGTAAAAAAGGAAATATAAGAAGTCAACGTCAAAAAAACTTCAATTTGTCAGAGTAAATCAAAACACTAAAAAAATTGCTTCCAGCAAAAAACAACAATTCTGTTCTCCAACTATTCCCCTAAGGTACCTAGTAGAATTGCCACCCTTTTGCAAGAAGGGGAAATTAAAGAAATCCAACAAATCTAAGATATGCCAACGAAGCCGACAACTTAAGCAGACAAGTAGTAGATTGATAATTTTTTTGAAACAGAACATTTCACCTGAAGCAGAGCAGAAAAACAACAGGTATTGGTCTGATTCGAAACCAGATCTTTTGCCATCCAGAGCGTATTCATTACCTCCAGATTAATTGTGCCAGAGACCAGTTTTGAAATATTCTGACAAAGATATATACCGCGAAATACACTACAGC
Organism: Symsagittifera roscoffensis; assembly: GCF_963678635.1. NCBI lineage: Eukaryota > Metazoa > Xenacoelomorpha > Acoela > Convolutidae > Symsagittifera > Symsagittifera roscoffensis. The sequence goes on from NC_087071.1 coordinate 1,779,827, forward strand.
TTAAAGATCTATTATCACGATCCAAACAAGGATAGCCAGTTGTAGTCCAAGTAGCACAGAAGGTTCCGACCATATTCATACACGGAGGCGAAGCTGCTCTTCGCTAACACTAGCAAGAACACGACAAAAAAGCAGATTTATAAAGTGCAATAAGAAAAAATATAAATAAGCCTCACTTAGTAAAACTTTTGCTACGTGTCCGATTCGAGCCTGCTGCCTTGAGAATTTGAGTATGACGTCCTTCTCTCTCGACCACACGCGCCTAAAGATCGATGAACACTAGCAGGGAACAGACAAAGCAGAGAACAAATGCTATGAAATTTCCAATGCTACAGATCTTGATGATAGCAGAAGTGCCAACAAATGAGCACTTTTATTTGCGAGTTAGGTTGGAAAAAGAGTCATACTAAAAAAACTACGATCGCAAGTGTAAAAACAACATGTTCACACGTCACCACTGGGAAAAAAGGGGTAGCAACTAAAACTCGTGACAATGATTAAATGATTGTGACGGATACATAAATAACAAATAAACATCAAAATAAAAATGAAACAGGCAAAGCTGAGCTTCGCGCACCCTGCGATACAAAATTGAATAACTATGATTAAAAGCAAGTTAAAAATCTTTTTAAAAAATGGGCGAATAACAAGAGTTAGATTAACTCGCATCCAGAATTGAGTAATGAAAGCGCACAGTTTTATTCTGACACCAACTCATTTTGTTGTCAAAATCCAAAGTATAAGTGGCACTTTCCACCAACTCGATCGAATCTTGAATCAACTGCAGATCACTAGCTGCCTTTTTCTTCTCTTGCATCCATCGCACTATTTGGGATCCACTTGATAATGTTCCCTCCCGGTAAATAAACAATTAATAAACAGATTTAAAAAAATTGAAAAAAATCAAATTCCAGGATCATATGGGATTTACATCACTGAAGCATTTACGTTTTTTTTTGTAAACAGCTATATGATTGCTTAGGGGGCAAAAAAAAAGATTTATCTAGGGAACATTATCAAGCAGATCCCTTTTTCATCAGCAGCAGTTGACAAACTAATTCCAAAATTCACATCTCCGTGAGTGGAATAGAATCTATACGTCAATACTTGTCCCGCTTTCGCGTCTATTTCCAGGCCGTAATTCTTGCCCGGCGAGAGGATAAAAGACGCCCACTGTTTCGATAGTTCGGATAGGATCGAACTCTTGTAGAGAGATAAAGGTACTTTGGAGCCATAGCGGATCCACTCTTTGCAATCCGGGTCTCCGCTGGAATCGACTAAAAATTCCTATCACTATTTTTCATATACATTTCAGATAGAGAAAAAAAACGCTAAATTGCATTTTTTTGGAAAGTTAAGCACGAGATTTTAAGAAAAACACAGAGCAGCTCAGATGCAGATAATTTTTTGGAGGATAAATGGAAATAAACACAACTTCAAACCATTCCTTAATTATTTTTTTTCGAAGTAAATATACTTTAATTTTTATTTTTGGCACACTAAAACTAACTCAAATTTACTAGAAATTAGGATTCTCTTTTTGGTTATTAACTCGATAAGCTTATAAAATTGACATGATTGATACTAATTCTGCCAAACATATCTTAACTTATTTACGGAACATACCTTAATTTATATCTTTATTACGACTGAAAAACATCAAACAAAAGTATTTTTTACCTTTCGTGCCTCCGTAAGAGGCTGGTAGCTGATGCGCATCTATGTACTCCAGCAACTCTTTCTGCTTCCCAATCAACACCACCTTACATGACACCACATTCGAACAGACATACTGAAACTGAGAGAAGCAATTTCACCCAGGATTTTATTCTGTATTTTATATTTAGGATTTTTCGATCAGGAAGCAAAAAAATGATAATTTCACCCAGCATTGTAATCTGTAATTTTTATTTAGTCCTATTGATCGGAAAGCAAAGGGGACAAAAAGGCAATAAAAAGTTACTATGAACAGAATGAAGTTCAATGATCTAAATGAAAACAGTTTGAAAAAAGAAAAAATCAGACCGATTCATCTCGATATAGGACAAAAGGTTCAGAAAACTCTCATTGGAACTCGGCTCATTGAATCACGGCTGAAAAGACTTAATCCAGATATTATACTAGATCTTAATAGACTTTTGATTACAGTACTCAATTTGGCGAACAACGAATTCAGATTTCTTCCCAAATGCGAAGTCAGAACAAAAGATAAAAGTTGCCCAAATATGCTCCTAAACCCTAGATTATCTGTTCAAATGCGTCTTGACGCCACCTTTTCCCTAGTTGCTTCTGGAAGCAGTGGTCGAAACAGTTTGAAGCCGATGTCGAAGTAGCGTGAAATGTTGACGAACAGAAGTTTGTGCATGCGTTCCGGGTAGCACACGTCGAACAGTTGTTGTATCTTGCGAGCACGAGTCAGTTGGGACGCACTGGGTAAAAATTAATTCAAAAGTTCAGAAAGGCAAAAACTAAAAACAATGAAGAGGCTGCTGGAAAACAAATCGAAAACGAGTTTTCGCTAAAACTAGAAATATTGGAAAAAAATGCAAAAAAGCAGCAAACATTTCTGATTTTTGTCTCTTTTTGATACCAATCTTGAATCGAACAACTCCTTACGTCCGTTATTCGCAACATTAGAACTTCAAACATGGCAAATAATGGTTAAAATTATGGTAAAAACGTATGGTAAAAATGGTCGCAACTTTGCAACTTCAAACTAAGTAATTTATGCAACTTATCCTAAAATTAATTCGAAAAAAATCTCGACCCCCCCTTTTCGTCGCACCTCAAGTGTTCCCAGCCCAGATTCCTGACATCGACCACGACAGTCCACTTATGGACCATACAGCCATACACTTCACTCATCTGGTCCATGACTCTCAAGAGCTGCTCCAAGTTGAACATCATCTGAGTGCAGAACTCGTCGTCTGACATGGACATGGCGAACCCCTTCACAGTATTTAAGACATGATTTACGAGGTAAGCAAGGCAGTGCATTCAAATCAGTAAAAAAAAAAATTGTATCCAAATTATATTAAAAAAAGGTATTTCAAAAAAATGGTTTTTTAAGTGAACTGTCCCACTCCCCCCTTAATTCAATTTAGGCAGGAAATTATTCACTTGGATAAGCTAATCAGATTGTTTTTCAGGTAGTCACAATTTGGAAAATTGCAGTTGGACTTACTGCATGAATTTGTCGAATAAATTGACGGGCTGATCGTTAACTTGGTTAGTTTAGGGAGATATTGTTATAATTGATATTCTAATTTTACGTCGCAATTAATATTGCTTTTTTAAAACAAATTTCGACATATTTGCAAAAGATTAGAATTGAAATTCAGAGATTATCATGAAAATGCAAAAACCTAGAGGAACATGTTTTGGAACCAAAAGCTGCAGGTAAGCATTTTTTAAACAGAGGGTCAATTTTTAGTACTACTTCATTGCGGTATTTCTTGAAATGTTCAAAAGATACCTCAAATAGTCGACCAAAAATTGAAGGGGGAGGATAGTTAAAAAGATCTGAAAAAGACTGCTTAATTTCAGTTGTTTATTTTTTTACTGCACATGCCTTGACGTCCAAATTGCCCGGGAAGTCATATACAACTGGGTGTCCTTCCTTGTTTCTCCCCACAATGCCAGAGGGATAACACTGCGTGAACACTTCCAGGGGTTCAAATGAAGTCAAAAAGTTCGCATTATCCACGCCGTATTTTCTATCACGTGCGACGAAAGTTATAAATATCCGGGTGAAAAACGTCACCAGGTAAATTAACCGGAATTTTCGCTTAAATATTATTCAGATGCCAATCCATTACGTTCAAATAACACGTTAGCCGAAAATAATTATCCGAACAACAAAAAACTAACTGTTTTTTCCATAAGTTAGCATTGATTTGGTTTTACTGTCAAAGTTTTAGCGGTTCGCGGAAAAAAGTTTTATTATAATTAAAATCGGATATTTAAGTTAAGTCGTTCCTTCTATACGCCAACATTTGTTCATACATAATCACAGTCTCTTCTACATCCATTTTTCTCGCTCGCAAAAACCGAGACAAGTCGTAATCCGAATGAAACGACAGCACTTTGTCGGATCCGAGACGGGCTCGAAGTTGTCCAATTGTTACTTTTAAGTCGCGGTCTGTGATTTCAGGTACGAAAGTGTTCTTGATTTGATGGTTGAGGTCTAGGGGTATTCCTTTGGGCAAAAGAGTCGAAACCGCCGAGCTCATTTGAGTAATAAAAGCTTCCGAAGGCATTTTTGTTAATATAGTTGTCGAATAATTTAACAATAAACAGATTTTACAATGAACTTGATAATAATTTGAGAGTTAAATAATGTTTATAAGAGTTCGATTGATTAAAAAAACGCCACGAAGAACTTAAGCAAAAGGTCCAATTTTAGTTTTTAATTTAGTTACAGCTCAAAAATGAAAGATATCCTATTTACTTGAGAATGATACATTAACACTTTCGTGATCAGTGACAAATATAACGCAATCAATTCTCATATAATATTGTATACTTTAGCTTGACAGACAAGAACTAACTGTTGTCTCTCTACCTCTGACGTTTTCAGTTACCATAACACATCGATCTTATTTCCGGAATGGTCACACGAAATCAAATTTGCTTTCAGACGACAAGTTTTAAGGAACAAGATGAAAAAAATATATTCAAGGTTGAAACGGAGGTTTGTTTAAGCAGCGAACAGTAGCTGAACGCGTTCGTTACCTAATGGGTACCCCTTGGAACTATTTCATTACTTTTTCTCAAAATATTCCTGCACCGCAGAAATCTTACGCATCATGGAAACCTTTTGATGTTTTAGGAGACGTCAGAAAAACAAAATGATCCATCATGAAGGCTTGAACATTAAGAATGACAGACACTGAGGCAAGATTCTGTAAAGCTAGTAACAAAAAGTTCCTTCCAACATTTTTTTTATGCAGAGGCGAAGTTGCACTTCGCATACACATGCAAAAATATGACCGATATTGCTACTTGGACAAACTGAATGAGTAAAACTTTGAGTCTACAAAATTTTCTTAAGTGACACACGCCAATTATGACGCAATAGCAGTACCAGTCAATTTGACAAAAAAAATTACCAACTAAAATGCCTGAACTTATAGAGCGGAAGCATTTCAACGAGTATACGAAAAATTTCATTGAGAATATCCGACCCTGGCCAGGTTCGAACCCTCGTACTTTGTTGCGGTCTCCTTCCCTACCTCTACACTACAGATCCATGATACCCTGAATTAAAGTGCTATTTGTAATTTAATAGTCTGTGTTAAAATCCTTAGCACTGGCTGTAGTTAATAACTGGTTATTGACCAAAATAAAAGATGAAAGTCAGATTGAAAAAATTTGGAAAACGTCGAAACAAAATATCAGTCAAAATTGTTGTACGTTTGTCTCTAATAAAGTGCAGATAAAAACATATCAAAAATAAAATTCTCGAGATTGATGTACTACTAAAACAAACTGATTTTGCAATTTCCTGAGCAAAACAAGACTTTGAGTGGAAGTCAAAACATATTTAACAGACCGAAGTTGATTGGTAGTTTTGAATCAACTGTTTTTGATTAGCGCTTTTTGAGTAAAGTTACCTCATTCAGAGAAAATGGATCAATACGTAGTTTTTCTTGTCCGCTGGAAAATCAAAAGTTTTTTAACCAGAAGTCATTCACGTTTTTCGTGACCTTTTCATTTTACTGTTCTATAGTGTATTTGGCCGTCATTTAACAAAGGAAATGACGTGACTTATACACAAAGGCGAAGCGGAGCTCCGCATCACTTGCGATACAACGAAAGCGTTCCATTGCAAGCTACTAAATGGTCAGTGAGACGGAAATAAATATGGTTAGACGCCAATTGATCCGAAAACAAAAATACCAAAGGAACTGGTTGTCATAAAAAATAACGTTTTTTTTTAAAACATAAAAAATTCAACCTATAAGTTAGACGAGAAATGTAGTCACTAGGATTAAACAAGCTTTGAGTCTTTTGCAAGTGTTCACTAAGTCGACAACACGTGGTTAGACGACAATTAAACCAGAAATGTCAGAGGAAATTGTCATAAAAACAACTTTCAGCAATTAAAAAGTTTGAACTTTTAAATTTTCTACTACCAGCTGACTTGATTTAACGAAACAATATAAATACTTTTTCTATCCTTTTAACGATGCAAAAGAAGTTCACTGAACCAAAAACAAGAACCCAAACAATTTAGGCCGAAAAAATTCTAAAGGAAAAGAAAAACTCAAAAAACGGAAATTTTACCAGTCAGGTATAGTATTTTTTTAGGAGTTAATCAACGACACTTGAGATACAATGATAGCTGATTAACGCGAAAATAAAATGTGAAGTGGCACACGAGCCGACAAAACAGAAATAGATGTACTTCAATCCGACTAATCAATTTTTCCCAGGAAAAAATTTTAATTTCAGACACTGAAAAAAAATCAAGTCGCGGTCGGGACTCAACCCCCTGACTTTAGGTTTCAAAGGCATTTGCATAACTTCCAGACCAAGTGCGATGGGGCCTGGAAGTTGCTAAGGTTTGCTTATAAAGCAACATCAATTTCAAAAGTGAATGAAAAGTTGTTTACGGGAAAAAGTCTAGTTACGGATTACAAGATACTTGCTCTCGCAAGTATAAGTCATACAGGTTACATCAAAACACTTTCAGTAACAAAAAATATCATACAAAACACGAAAGTTTTAAAAAATGTGGTAACTAAGCCAACAAACCATAAGCAGACAACTCATAGGCCGAACACTTTTGATAATAATTTAGGTTTTAAAAAAACAGGGGCTGACTGGATTCGAGCGTAGTCCCTTAACCGTCTTTTAGTTTTCGTAACAATATTTAAATTTTCAAGAAAATGAGCATGTTTGCTGCAGACATGAATGCTGCACAAATGATTCAGTGATTGTTTAATTAGTTAACCCGATTCTTTCTAGCAAGCTTAAATAGAATCTATCAAACCACGAAAAATCAAATTTATTTCAAACAACATATTATGTTTAGACAACTAAACCGATCTAAGCTATGACCGATGAAACCCTTGAGCGAAATAAAAGGAAAAACACCGAAAGACTCTCTACAGCCTCTACACCATCTGCGAACTTTAAAATTAAAATAATGCAATTACATGCAGATGCAAAAACAAAGCAAGGATTTGGAAAAACTTCAAAACTTTTCAGCAAAAAGCGCTTAAAATTACGCTTTAATCTGGTAACTTATTTAATTCTACTATTAGGACTTGATAAATGGCATTCACGATGTTAAAAGAAAGCAAAAAGAGTTCGTGCTACGGGAGCTAAGACAACAAAAATTAACAGACAGACAGTAGCCCGAAAAAGCAGATGCTTTCCAGTTTACAAAAAAAGATGCCGAATTGACTCAAGTCCAGTTCTTTTTCATCTCAAGCATGGGTATTACATCTACTTCAATTGCATTAAATGTTTTGTAAAATTTGAGTAAAGCAAATTGGAACTCGTGTAACTTTTTAGCGATCGAAATCTTTCAATAACACTTTTTCGGGAAAAAAATTTAGTGCCCTGTTGCAATGTACTTACAATGATCAGAAAAAGTTTTCTACTTTCTTTCTGAGGAGCTTTAGTATCTTATGCAGCTCTTTAGCAATCTAGCGCAAAACAGCATTAGATGTGAAACTCAAAAACGTGGAAAAAAACTCGCTAATTAAATCTATATTTAATATAACTTAAAAACTTAATTTTGGTTCCACTAACTATCGTCTGCGTTACTTTGGCAAACTTCAATAGCGACCGAAATATTCACAGTTTTTAGCCATTTATTTTCGAAATAAAACACAAAATTATCACTTCTTCCAACTTCTACGGATCCTTCGACAATTTGCTTTTCAACTCCAATAGACTTTCGAGGCACATTCCAGACTTTGTCCTTTTTCCCTTGCGAAGATAGAATGAAAACTCCGAATCGAACCAGTTTCGAATCGGTGCAGAATTTGTACTTGATGACGTCATTTTGATCAGCCCATATTTCTATTTCGTGGTGGTTTCGAGGAGTGATTTGAACATGGCGCATTGAGGTGTCGCTCTGGATGAGGTTGTACTTGTACAGATTTGGGTTCACTTTGGACCCCAGAGAAATCCACTCCTTACACTCTGGGTCTCCGTTGGAGTCCACTGAAACAAAGAGATTCAGCGAAAACCAAACACACAAGGCATGCAACATTGATTCTCAGACAACAAAAAACTTTTCTACACTTAAAAAAGGAAAAGCACATGAAAGAATTGGAAAACAAACTTGTGGATATTTGATACTTTGTGGATATCTTAGCTTTTTTTAGTTAGCGTATTAAACTTTCAGACAATTTTGAGAACGACATCAATTCCTTGTTATATCATCTCCATACTATCTCCTTTTTTGTGACATTTAGATCCTTTACAAACATTTAAAACATTCAGGAAAAAAAACGTTTTTTGGGTCTAGTGATACAAATCGTTTTGTCGTTTGAACCTCTAAAAATACTAAGCCGACCTGATGTTCTTCGACAAAAAACGACGTTTCCAGTTCTTTTTTTATAAATAAATGAAAATGATTAGAAAAAAAGAACACACACCTAATGTTCCGCCGTATACAACTGGCAACTGATCCGCATCCACATAGTTCAACAACTCCCCCGTATTCTTAGTCACCACTATTTTCTCCCTGGTCGCTTCCGGGATGAAAGGGCGGAACAGTTTGTACCCTATGTCGAATAGGGGCGAGAGGTTCACTACTATCAGCTTGTGAACTCTCTCGGGATATCCGATGTCAAATAGACGCTGGATTTTGGCGTTCCTCGTCATTTGGGATTTACTGGAACGAATAGGGAAATTATTGGAAAATAAAGGGAAAATCAATTTACAGTTTAATTGCACAAATGGGTTTACAGAATTCGAAACGATTTGAAAAAGGATTTCAATGAACATAAATTGAACTACAGAACACCCACTTGATCTATACACACTTCAGAATATTTCACCCCTAATTGATATCAACATCAACATTATCACTGGGTTCTTTTGTGCTCTCTTTCTTGAACTTCATTTCTCGACTTGCAAAACATTTGCAGGAAAAACTCGCTAAATGTTCTTTGTTACAGGTCCCAGCAAAGGGCACATTGAGCTCTTAAGAAATATTAACGGCTCTTTTCCAGTTCCTTCTTCAATTTCTTTTATTTAAAATGACTTTTGATGTTCTAAACTGCTATAATAAATATCAGCGTGAACAAGTGAGCTTGTTTTTAAAACATTTCTCACATGCAAATTGATGAAGAAACAATTTTTTTGCAACTCCAACTTGTAGTTTTTCGAAGGAGGCGGGAAACTGATTAAGAGCCGTATTGACTTTGTCTCACCTGAAGAGGTCGAAAGACAGTTCTCTTACATCCACAATGACAGTCCATTTGTCCACTAGTTTCCCCTCACTCAGACTCTTGTTCTCCATCATCAACAGAAGCGACTCCAGATTCCACAAAATCTAAATTGAGGATGGAGATTAAGCTCGATTCGATTAAGAACTAATATAGCCAGCAAACAGTTGCAAAAGAATGAATGAACGCAATGAAACAAAAATACTGGTTTTTCAATAAAAAGTTTCAACTATCGATTTTCACAAAAAACCAATATGAGTTTAAAGTCCTTTCAATAATAAAATTAAATTACGATTGACACTTTCTTCATAAAAACTAACGAAAATTTAGAAAACCAAATTGATTTCGAAATTGGATAGCGCAATTTACCTTCCTTTAAGCAAATGAATTGGATTTCAATTTAAAAATGAATTGAAAGTCAAATCACAAAATATCATTTTTGATGTGAGCTAAATTTTTCCGGAAAACGAAAAAATCTAAACGACCGCGCATCTGCACATACTCCGATGAAAGATATCATTATCACAACTTGGACAAGAAAAAATACCCAAAAATCAACAAAAACCTTGAAAGATCCTTGAAAGTGTAAAATAACAATAAAGCAGCCGATTGCAGGTTTTTGAAAAATCGACGAAAAAAAAACAGTCGGTAAAAGGAAATGTTTTCTATAGCGCTTGACTAGGCCAAAATTGAGCCATAGAAACCGCGCAATTAACTATGAGGCGCAAGAAAAGTGGCGTCGTAATTCATTACACAGCACTGCTTGTTGCAAAAAAAAGGAACAAATGATAGCTTGAACAATTTTAGAGAAAAGTTTTTCCGTGAGATTTCTTTATCAATATCATTTATGGTGGTAGTTTGGCAAGCAGACCTCAGGAAAAATACCGAAATGAATAACCGATAAATAATTGTAGTGAAATGTGAAAATAGTATGCTTAGTAGAATACATGGTTCTTTTCCCCTTTCCCCCAACATTTCAAAATTGCTTAGTCGTTTTACGTGTGATTATGTTTGAACGCGTGATTTTACTATCTAAATATGAATACCACATGCATTCACAATAGTTAAGTTGTTCACCATGAAAAATTTCATTATACCATGACAAAGTAAAAACTCTTTAGCATGTTAGTGAAAAAGAGGAAGAGTACCGTTGCATTAAACCAACTTTGAAGCGACACAACGTGAACTGATGACAAAAGGCAGAAAAAATACTTTAGGTCTCAAGTTGCCCAACAAACTCCAAAATTCGTTTTAAAGCAGATCAATCAAAAGTAGAGAGAAAGGCTCTTAAGCTGGTCCAAATTTAACAATTAAATTAACACAGATTGGGTTAACCAGAATTTCAAAAAAAGGTCAAAACGGACGAAAAAGAGAAGAGTGCTATCGCTCATTAGATCAAATTGATTTATAATAAGACTATCTTTTATAAAAATTGAATTTTTTGCACATTTGTTTAAATGACTGTAGGCTGGAATGATCTATGATAGCGCTGGTGAAGTACACTTCGAGTCTCCACTTTTTGAGTTTCAATCAGAAATTAACGAAATTACATAGGGTTAACAGGAAGGCAAAGCTGCAGTTCGCACAAAAGCAAAAAAAAACAAGCTTTGAGGAAAAAACAAACCGGTTGGAAAAAAATTCAATTAAAAAAAATTTGTGAAATAATATCCAAAATAGAAAAATTGGAGACATCAGGATTCGAACTCGGACCGCCCGACCAAAAGTCACCTGTATCAATTTCTTAACTGAGGTCATGAATAAATTGCTTTCCAGCATTTTTCAGCACCGAAACAGACTAACTAAGCGGGTATAGCTGGATTATGCTGTTTAATTTACACGAACTTAAAACAGCCACAAAACTGTGGAAATAAACGTGCGAGACTGGTTAACAAAATAACAGATCTTATTGCACTACGTTTGCAAGCTCGCTTGCGTCACAAAAAAACTTGATAGTGCTATATTTTTCGCTATTTACTAGCTCCAAGATCCATTGGATGGGATGTGCTTACATTTTCTGCAAAAAACTTGCGAAACATTGCCTAACAAATCAGAACCACGAAATGATTATAAAATTATTAAATACTCAACATACCTGTTTTGCAAATTCGTCGTCTGAAATTGCCAGCGCAAAACCCTTCACGTCAACACGACCAGGAAAATCATAGACTATCGGATATCCCTCTTTGCATTTTCCCAGTAAGCCGAAAGGATAATGATTCATAAACGCCTCCAAAGGAGTATGAGAAAGCAGAAAATCTGGTTCGACCAATCCGAATTTCGATCTAATTTCCAGCATTTCATCGTACATCGAAACCGTTTGATCGAGGTTGAAATTTCTCGCTTTGAGGAACCGTAATAAATCCTGATTAGAATGAGATTCCATGACTTTATCGGCCAATAATTCACGGAACTTGATCACACAAGATAGTTGAGCTTCATCTGTAATTTCTGGATTCAGAATTGAGTTAACTTCTTCCGGTGATAATTTATTTCGGAGTTCAAGTTTAGTTTGAAGGAGGTTTTGGATATTTGATTTATAATCCCGCGCAAGTAAGTCCTTACTGTTCATTATATCGAATCAAAAAATCTTCGGTGACTATATTTTTTTAAATTTCTTTATAACTTTGCATATAACAAATTAAACGAGTTGGTCAAAACTCTCCTGACTTGATGACTACAACTTTAATTAAATTTATCAAAAAGAAAACTATCTGGTGATGGTTTTAAATATTTTGTAATAACTTTAGAAAATCACATCAGCGTGAAGGCAAGTCGTCAAACTCGATTTCTATCCAAAAATGGCACTAAAAACTTCACAGTTCAATGCAGTTTAGAGTCATTTATTGTATTATTGCTATTAAATAACAGAACTTACAAAGTAATTGATTACATTTACAAAATCTCAAACAGTTGAGAGGAATATTTTGAGCAAACAAACTGATTCCAACAAAATATTACGGAAGTTCAAGATGATATAAAGTTTGATTTGTTACAAAACAAGAGTAGAAATAAACATTAAACAAAACAGAAAGAGCATTAAAAAAATCAATGATGTGACTTGTGTAGAGACTACTCCTTTACTAACCCTCGTATGCAGGTGGGAGTGTTGTAAGCCTGGACTACTTGCCAGTAGCTGTTGGAGTCATCCTGGTCATTCACTGCAGTGACAGACTGTTGGCCACTCCCACTACCATACTACACAAACACACAACAACAATCGACTTAGAAGAAGTTTCGTTTCAGCTTAGATAGCGGAAGACTGATTATAAATTTGACACAAAGACGAAGCAGCACTTTGCAAACAAGCGAGATAACGACAAAAGTATCTCTTCAAAAATAAAAAAGAGAAACTAATTGCTGAGCCAACATACAGTTGGAAAATAGTCACCGAACGGAAGTAAACAGATAAAAATATATTGACTTGAGATTTTTTTATTCAAAAAAACAAGTCAATATATTTTTATCTGTTTCGAATTCCGAATTCAAAATTAGATGGCATTAATGCTCTTTGAATTTCTAGGCTAACTTATCATTGACAAAATTTTGGTAAAAGTAACCCAATATGAAAAAACTGGATCAATGGGTAAACTTTTTATTTGGCTGGGGAACCTGGTAATTTAAATAAATTTTCGAAATTAACAGTCAATCAAGTTTGTTTTTAGTGACCTTCTCACTTTCGCTGTTCGATAGTAGAGTTTGCCTTTCAATTAACAAACGAAATAAACTGACCTAAAAAGAATTCAAAAATCAAACCGCAAAAAAGTAAATTTGAGCCTGAACAATTTTAAAGACTTTACATTAAAAAAATAATCATGGCCTGTATAAATTTTCTATGCCGGAATCGAACCCCGACCTCGAGTGTAAAACTCAAACGTCCTAGCATCTACCCCATTATCGCTAGACAATCAAATACCAGCCACCAAAACTAGATACAGTGATATAATGCTAATGCAGCAAAAGAAAACCAGATAAACTGCGAATGCAGAGATGTATATCAGATATAAAATAAAAATTCTTTTTCAGCAATAAAAGCCTCCAAATGATTACTTTCATTTGCAGCTCGGGTAAAAACAAAATGACCTCGTAAAATAACACTACGCTATCCATGTGTAAAAACTACTACTTAGAAGATTTTAAGAAGACACGAAAAATTTGAAGCCCAGCGTTCAATTTAGATCAAACCGACAAGCGCTGCATTTTAATTTATTTACAAAGACGAAGTCAAGATTGGCATCACTTGCGGTACAACATAAACATAGAAAACATAAATGAGGAAAAATGAAGAAAAAAAAACAAGGTTTCGTGAAATTTTCATACAACTCGGTAGAAGTTCTTTTAGGCAAAGATCCCAGAAATTTGAATTTTAATTTAGCAACAACAAAACTTACAAAGAGGAAACAAGGTCGACAAGCTTTGAGCAGACACAAAAGGAGGCAAAAAAATAATAATTTAAAAAAAAAGAAATTCAAGTCCCCTGAAACTACATTGAACAACATTTGCAGTAACAAATTCAAGGAAAATTGCTTACAGAACAAGAAAAAAACCGCGATAAGTCAACAAAGCCAAAAATCTTTCTTAAGTTGAGCCGAATTTTTTTGGAAGTTGTCAAGTCCTCCTGAAACTACATTGAACGACACTATCAATCACACACGCATCATTGAAGCCCACAACCTTGAAGGAGACACCAGTTGAGCCGAAAAAAATAATGTGATTTAAAAAATTTAAAAGTTTTCATGTCTTCCCTGAAACTACATTGAACATTTGCAGTTGTAACTACAATGAAAATTGCTTACAGGACAAGAAAAGTCCTTGATGAGGAACTAAGCCAACAAAACTTGAGCAGACAAACGAAAGTCAGACAATTCAGTTTTTACCAGAAAACACTCAATTGCATACATACTGGAAAATAAAACAAGGCCCTGCCGGGACTCGAGCACCCGAGCTTAGCGTGCTAAGGGGACGTCTGTAGGAAAAATTGTTTACATTGAAAAAGTTCAGTTCACGATTACAAGACACTTGCTTTCGCAAGTGTAAAGAACGCTAATTTCTGATCGGCTGAAAAATTTTCAGGAATTCGACCCTCTTCCGACCCACAGGGTCACCTTTTTGCACTATTCTGAGAAATCCATTTTTTACTGATTGAACCTAAAAATTATCTCACGGCGCCAATATATACTAATTTGAATATTAAGGTGGTAAAGTGCGCCAAAAAAAGGCAATTTTTGCTCAAAATTTACCAAAAAAAGTGCCTAAAACTGCCTTTTTGGACTAATTTTATTCCAAAATTTGCCTGCAGCATAGAAAACATATTCGCAATAGGGTCTTGCTACTGATTTGGGAGAGCTCAGGGTAGAATTGAATCAACCCTTCGTCTATGTTTTCCTGATAAATTGATTTTGCAGGATTCATTGATATTTAATTTCTTTAGTTGAAGACTCGTTCATTTGCAACTTAATAATCCTTTACAACTATCTGACTTTTCTTGGAATTCAATTAACTTCTGCTTGCTGCAAACTGCCGCTTTTAGCGAAATACAACCTCCAGTTAATAACCATTCCTGAAAATATAAAAAACCATACTTAATTGGATTATGTAAAGTCACTATTTAGGCAAAAATTACGCATTAATTAGGTTTACAATTGCCATAAAGAAAATTACCAGATTAATTATACAAAAAAGTAAAGTGATGAATAGTTTTGAATCTTTTTTTTTACATGCGTTGTAAAACATTTATGTAGGCATTAATCACTCAACACTTGCCGAGAAACAAAAAACTTATTCTTTTCTGAAATAGTTGGATGTAATTTACAACTAATCAGGTGCGGATCTAGGCTTTTCTCGAGCAGGAGTGCGGATTTTAAAAAAAAATTGTCGATTTTTTTCTCCGCGCGCTCCCCCCTCGGCGCCACGGGCGCATTTAGAAGAATTTTAAGGTACGTCAGACAAAAAAAAGATATAAAGGGGACCCTTTGGTTCCGCATGGAGTCGAATTCCTGAGTGGAAAAAAAAGATCCATGGATGATTCCCTCAGGACTCGAAGGAACCCAAATTTACAACAGCCAATCAAAACTCGGCAAAAGTATGAATTGCGCCCAGTTTCATTTACTAATCGAATTAAATCCACATTTAATATCTGTAACTACAACTGCTACTGCAAATAACTAAACTTCAACCTAAGAGAGAAAAGAAAATACATACTAGGCTACAAATCGATGCGTATTGAACACAGAGGCGAAGCGGAGCTTCGCACCACTTCCGATACAATGCAAACATTGAAAAAAACATGTCGAAAAAAAATTAGATGCTGAAAAACCAAATTGTTTGTTAGTCTCGATGAAAAAGAATCACAGGCCCAGCTAAAGCTGGAGGTTCCTGGTCAGATTCTAACCCAGGACCTTTGACGTCTCAAGCATATTCGAAACCTCCATGCTAAATGGACCGGGAACGCATGAAGTTTGAAATCAATATGAACCAAGATACAAGTGATTCTGATAATCAAGTTGTTAACCCGAAAAAAGCCTATATTCAGGTTTGAAAAAGCTTGCTAATCGCAAGCCTAATCAAAATATGGAAAATGGTTCGCAAATAACCTTCTAATTATTTACCTTCACATCATGAGAGTGGAGTCTAACTGTGGCGTCGGCATTGAGAAGTTTCACTAGTGACCCACACGTCACATGTTGTAATGTACACAGGCTGCCTACAACATACAATAGTAATTTCAGAAACGACTCACTCAAAAGTATTTATCAAAGGAAACTTGTACGAATAAAAGTATACTTTTATGAACATTCAGGGTAAAAATTACTTGCGGCCAATTTAATCGAGAGAAACTCTCGAATCATACACTGGTCGACATAAAATATATGAGGCACAACAAATTTTTTTCAAAGTTTTTCGAGAAATTATTAAATTCAAATGGTTTCTCTGGGACTTGCCTTCAAACGATAATTTATCGAGAAACGATACCGAAGAACTTTGTAAACGTTTTCACTGTTTTTTTTCAAGGACTTAATTTTTCTACCTTGTTTTAGCCACCCTTCCTGGAAAACTTGCCATTTTCAGGTCAAAACTTTGAATAAAAGTAAATGATTAGCCATACACATAGTTTTTTTGGATCAAAACTGGTATTTTCAATCAAATTTATTAGGAAACAAAAAATACACTGGTGGACACCGTTCAACGCAAACTCAGGTTTCTACCATCTAAAAAGCTCATTATCAAGATCATTTAGGACACTATTTACTATGATTTTTAGCAAAGCTTCTTTAAAGATCCGCGCAAATGAGTTAGGACCGATGTGGTTAACTCATAGAGTAATTTCGGATAGGGTACACCGTCTGCTCGTCACGCTATCTTATTTTCGGCCGGATAGATTCGTGCAACTTCTTAGTCTAATACCGATCCTAATCTTACTCTTATACTATCTAGTCTCAGGTTGTTTAACTAGTCTCTGCTAGGCTCAATAGATCTAGGGTATACTGGTTTATTGCGGCTGCTGAAGTTCTCTTGGAGAGGCAACTATATTCTAAGTTAAATTCAAATCTCTCTGGTGCTGAAATTACATGTAATTTCAGCACTTACAAATAAGTGGGTTGTTAGTTAGATGGATCATGATTGGTTAATATTAAATACTTTACAGTGGTAAAATATCTAATTTATCCAATCATAAAATGTAGTTTAGATCAGGTTCCACCCATCCGGGTTGAAAAGAATTTTTTAGAATTGTCTTTCTGCAATTCAAAGGATGGATGATGGACGTTGGTATTTGGCGAACATCATATTCTTATCCGGTTTCTCTTGTTAGAGAAGTTCCACGACGCTGGAATGATGGATATCAATCGTTGTGTCTTCTTGTGACAACGACTGTGTTTCCCAACGAAATCAATCTGATTTCAGAATGGTTTGCTATGACGGGTTTTTCTGTTTCATGTAGAGAACTTCTTTTGTGTTCGACCTCGTCTGGGAATGGCGTGGAGATTGTGCGTGGAGGGGATGCCTTGTTACTCGGATCTGTACGTATACTTGAACATCGAGGTGGTCATTGGTCTAGTTCAATGAAGTCCTTTTCTGCGAAGTCAAGTCGTACTCTAAATCCTTTGAGTTGTGATTGTGGACGGCATATTGGTTGTGGTTGGTCATTCTTTTTCGAGTGTAGTGGGATCATTTTGTCTTTGGATGTTCGTCTTGTTGTTGCATGCTGATCTATATACTGCAAGGTATAATTTACATTTTATAAAATTTTTATTAGTTCAATGTTTTAGTTTATGATTTTGGTTAGTTGTTTTCACAAAAGCATTTTGTTTTAGTTCGGTTATTTTGAAGAGTTACTCACCCTTGAGTACCTCTTATTAAAAATAGAAGTGTGGTCACAAAGCGTGGATGTATCTCGGTGGGTTAGGCCGGCTATAGAGCATGCTCAGGACGTCCTCTCTGGTGGGTTAGGCCAGGAGTGGGAGTATGATTTCGTGCGGTTTCTATGAGAGGTCCTGTTATGTGATAACGTTTTATGTCGGTTTTGTAGTGGTTTTTCTTATGTTTCGTTGGTTGTGTCCTTTTTTCAAAAATCAAATTGTTTTTGGTATGGGTTTGTCTTTCGACTTTTTTGTGTTTTATTATTTCTTTCTTAGACTTTATAATTCTAGTCTAATTTTATAAGAATAAATTATCCAGTTTTGAACTGGGTTAATCCGGTTTGGGTACCGTTCTTTTCTTTTCTTAGTCATGCTGTTATTTTATGATTTGTGGTGTTTAGTAAGCTGCGTTGGTTAGTTTGGTTTAGTATATAATTCCTTTCCAACCGGGTTAAAGGAAAGATTGAAACTTGTTATCGTGTGTTAGAGTTGAGTGTGAAAACTTGAAACTGAAATTCATTATTTAAACAATTCTTCGTGGGCGAGCTGTGCGAGTTGGGATAGAATTCTTGTGCGAGTGAATAAAAATATCAAAAGGTTAGTACTGCATTTTCGTCTTATCAATTTACTACATAGAATTTTAATTTTACTGCTAGTTTTGGGGAAAAATTAAGTTACAAATTTTCATCATTATTAAATTTACTGCTTTTGGGGAAACAATTTATAAATGAATTTACTACATTTGTATGAATTTTATCATATTTATCTAGTGCAAAATATGAATAGAGTTTTGAAGAATTTTAACAAGTCTTTTATTTTTTATTTTTCTTTTCTGATTTTTGCAGATGATCGTGGGATGAAGACTAAAAATCCAAATGATACATGAATAAAGAATGGTTAGTATTTATTTCAAATTTATTAGTGAAGAATATGTATAATTTATACTTACCTGTTTAGTCGTCGGGGAAAAAACCGTGGGGGAAGATGTCGTGTATGATTTCGGAATTTGTTAGTAATTTTGCTAGTATGCGAATGATGTTTTTAGTTTGAAGCAGTGGCCAAAGCAATTGAAGTGCTTTAATAGTTTTTAGTTCTTCAGTGCCAACTGCAAACTCATAAGGTGTGTTTTGAATGAGGTTATATAATTTGTGATTGTATTTAGTGTTGTGGATGAATTCTAATAATGGGATTTCTATAGGTTGGATAAATTCATGTGGGATAAGGAAGGGTCTGGATTCTTCTGCGTTAAGGGTCTTTGTGATGGAACAAAAAATATACATTTGGGTTATGGGATCATAATTGCGGAGGATACCGTGAAGGTTAGTATCTTTGATGCAATATGTGAAATTTAGAAAAAATGGATAAGTGTATTTAGAGTTAATAAACTGAAATCTGTGGTGTGGTTGTCTTGATGGAGTGTGTAGATCAAAATGATTTTGTATGAAACGATAATATGTATATGTGTGGGTTTGTTTAGTGCGTAACATAATGTCGTGTGAGCAGTGCAAATCGCGTTCATGTGGTGCAAGGAAGTTGAAGGTTAGTGAAAATAATTGAAATTTTTCTTTAAAATTTTCGTAAGCTTGCATGTCGGTTAGTGCTTCAGAAATGACGTGGTCGAATTTGCGATCAAATATATTGAGTGTAAATACATATGGTGTTTTGATGAAGAATTTTTCTGTGATTTGTGGGTTAGCGAAACGATCATTATCTAGAAATTGGTCTTGGTTAGTTCGGATGATGTTATGATCGTAGTATTCTAGCGTGTATTCGTTAGCTCGGGGTGCAGTGAATGTTTTTAGTGACTTTTTATATCCTATATAACTAAATTGTCTATGTGTTAGTGGTGTGGTGAGTCGATATAGCATATCTTGATTTCTTTCTATATCGATATGAGTATTAGATAATGGTAGGCAAAGGGGATTAGTAAAATGATAATATGATGTCCAATGAAGTGTAGGCATTAAAACACAAAATTACGTGTGTCGTTAGTGTCATGAGGAGTGTTTAAAGTATATTGTGGAAATGAAGGTAAGGTGATTGCTAAAAAATCTTTGGTGTTAGTGTGATTTGGATGATTAATATATTCACGGGATGTTCCTGGTTTTGTTGGGAATGGATGGTTTGGGAATTTTCTTTTGAAAGTGCGATAAGCTCTATTAGTGCTATTTGATGATTCGGTGGATGTGGATGATTGTGCTAATGATGCGGTATAAGCAGAAGAGGGTGTAGGGGTAGGTGGGTTTGATGATTCTATTGTGGAAGAAATCTGATTTATAGTGGGGGTGTCAAGGTGTAATGGTTGTTGCTGTAGGGTGATAAAATTATCGAGTTCCTGGGAGATTTGGGGAATATCTGGAGAATTGGATGATCGGTCTGAATGAAATGAAGAGTAGGTTGGGGTGACTTGCCAAGCGTAAGAGGGTGTAGAAATAGATGGGAGTTGGTTACTTGGTGGGATTGGTTGAAAAGGGGGTGTTGAAAAAATTGAGGAGTTGGTTTGAAAATTATTGGATGGAGATGGTTCAGAGTCTGCAAATTCATCAGGGGTTTCAATATTAGGGTTATTGAGTTGTGAGATGGAGTATAAAACTGAAATATTTGAATTAGTGTCTGAATTCATGCCTGATGTTATATTACTTGGTGGGAAATCGGGTGGCGGGAAAGCAAAAAGTGGAATTATTGTAATTGGAGTATTGAGGTTGGTTGGATGGGAATATGAGCGGTGTAGGGATCCAAGTTGTCGGCTCATCGTGGGCTAAAAAAATTATTATTTTGAGACTGAAAAGCGGTGGTATGTGGATGTTCGATAATTTGTTCATATGTATTTTCATCTTGTGAATGATGTGTCATTATATGTTGTATGGGACTTTGTGATATGTTTGTCTAAAGTTTGGATTATGTGTTATTGCTAAATTTCGAAAATTTCGTGGGACTAGGGATAATGGATGGTTATGTGGTAGGGGTGGTAACTGTGGTGCAGTAGGCGTTATTTCTATATTATTATGTTCTTCGTCGTATGTGTTCTGTCTTGTTGCTATTTTTGTATTGTATTCTTTTATTTGTGCGTCTAAAAGAATTTTATTTATTGATGATGAAAAAATTCCAAAAAATCCTGCAAATAGTATGCGTGCTACACTTGCTTGTCTATTTACTTGTGTGTGTATAGCACATGTGTTATATATTCCTTTTAAAAGTGAGAAAAGAAATCCTATAAAGTTAAACATTGCGTATAGAATAGTCAACTTTTCTCAGATGTAATAGGGCCATCCTAGAAAATCAAGAATTTCATTTTTTAGTGTAACAAAGCTAAAGATATTTATAGGTGAGATATCTTGTGGTCGGTATTTTTCACCGTTTAGATATATATAGTCTTTAATGTCTTTAAAATATCCGCTATAATCTTGTGTATAGATATCTGCAAATCCTGCGGTTTCGGCAAGTTTGCGTAAGTTTTGGTCAATTGATTGTCTTTGTATAGTGTCCATTTGTGTTAATAATTCTTGGAATTGTTGTGTTCTAACGTGATGTTGGATATCGGATTTCGAATATATTCCAATTGATTGTAAGTTGATATTTGTGTTTCGAGCAATAGCTCTAATGCTTTCAGGTGAAAATTTTTTGAGTGATTGCATTAATGTGGGGTATGGGGTAAGAAGGTAATATTTATCTTCATCAGGGTTCAGTTGTACTACATTGTGGCTATTTTCTGATCCACATGGGACTGCGGTATCCCAGAAATAGGTTCGTCTTGAAAGTGTGTCAACGAAATGTACTTTGTTTTTATAAAAGATAGGTATTCTTTTATAGCATCGTTTATCTTCAAAAACATATAGTGGTGATACTTTTTTGGTACAGGTATAAAACCATAAAATGTTTCCTTCGTAGTCTAAAAAATTTGATCTATTTCCTGATAGTAAATATCCTGCTTAGGGTATTTTTAATACTGCTAGTGCAAGTGATTGTAAGATTTGTGTCCGTTCTAATTCGCATAGTTGGTGAAGTGTTTCTAATTCAGAGAGTGACATTTCCTGAAAAATTCGGCTAATTGTATAGTCTAATTTCATATCTAAGTGAATATCATAGTGGATATTACCAAAATAAGAATTATTCATTAGTGATAGTTCTTGTAAACGTGTGCTTCTAGTGTCATGTGGCCGTAGATGTCCACCAGGTTTAGTGTGTCCAACTGTAACTGAATTGAAAACTGTAACTGAAACTGTTACTGCACAACTGAAATGGTTTTGATCAACTGAAACTGTAACTGAAACTGAAACAGCCGGATGTTTTGAACTGTAACTGAAACTGTAACTGAAACCAACTCATTTCTACGAAGACAGATCTGACGAAGAAGAAAACTTTCCGAGTTTGTTCACTCCACCTCCATCTGCATCGCAACCCGAAGAAATAGCCGTTAAGCTTTCGGCCCAGTTTGAGAGCTATTGCGCGAATATCTCTACTTACGAACACATGAAACCGGGATTTGACATTGATCTCAAACATCACTCGGAATACCTTCACAAGTTTTGGCGCGACAGACTATCTACTGTTCCTGAGTTGTCTCAGTTTGCGCTTGCGAACCTGTGTTTCAGCGTCGCTGGAGTCGGAGTTGAAAGACTTTTTTCGGGAGCAGCCATCCAAGCGGAAGGAAGACTTAGAGTGCTGTCGAACACTGGGCTCCGTGAAAGAACAATGATTGCGAGTAACCGTGACTTGATTGAATGACTTGACTTTTGATTGAACTCGTTAAGTTTTTGTTTCTTTGTAAGTTTTGTTTTCAAATTCAACATGTTGTTTGATTCAATTTTTCCAACTGAAAGCTTCAACTGAAACTGTAACTGAAACTGAAAGAAAAAAACTGTAAAAACTGTAACTGTAACTGAAATGGAAAGACCCGGAAAATCAGAACTGTAACTTTAACTGAAACTGAAAAACAGACGAAAAGAATTCAGTTGGACACACTAACCAGGTTGACCATTACTTTTTTGAAAATTAACTGGTATGTATGATGTTCCTTCGTTTAGAGGATGATTTGTGGCATATGGGTCGATTTTTATTTTTCCAGTGGTCATGTCGAAACCTTTTTCGTATTCCACTAATATTTCAGAATATTGTGTTTTGTGAAGTGGGTTTCTGTATTTGCATGCAAGTTCTGTTTCTTGATAAATTTGAAAACGTGTTAATTTATTTTCTATATTGTGAATGTTTTTAAAATCAGTACTTTGTTTTCGTGATGGATTTACTTGTTCATATGGAATTGATTGTATAAAATATTTCTCGTGAAATTTTATCATTCGTGCGTGTATTTTTGCTACTTGAAATGTTGTACATGTGTCTTCGGGGAACCAAACAATTGCTGCTTGTGTTCGTGTTGTAGGGTCACAATAACCTTGATCGTTTTTACAGGGTAGTCGAATTCCTTGATAGATCATTGTGTTGTCAGATAAATCGCGTGTGAGTTGTATTTTTTCGAGTTGTATTTTCCAATCGAAAAACATTATTTCTTGATATCCTTTATTTTTTGTGTCTGCTTTGCAGTTTGATGGGTTATTTATACCAATGTGTGGTATCCAGTGTTTATCGTGTATGTCATAAGTTAATCTTCCGTGTGCGCCGTTGTATGGGTATTTTTCATCTAGTTTGATATTACCTTGATATCTTTCAAGTTCTGCTTGATGTACAGAATCTGAAAAAACTTGGAAATATACTAATTTTCTATCTGTGTTTTTATTTCTTGTGATATTTAGTCTGAGTAACTCGTTTTTACAATCGTCAGGATTGAGATGTAAAAGTCGTTCGATATTACTTTGGTAGAATGATTCGTGGTCAAGTCGGTTTTTATTTCCATTTGAGACTTGTGAACAATGTACTTTCTTTTCGGAAAATGTTGCTGTGAATTTATATCCTATAACTGTTGTTGCTCGGGCTTTTGAATAGAGTGTCGCTATTAGATTTGTAGTTTCTATAGCTTGTGGTTCTGTTTCGCATTGTGATACTTGATTTATTGCATATTTGTGTAGTGTTTTTTGTTCATTTTCTTCACAATCGTAATGTGTTACTAATAAGTCTTGGGGTCCTGTGCGGGGAAAGGATTTATGTTCTGATCGGAGATTGTGAGAAAAAAGAGTTGGAGAAAAATTAATATTTTTAGAATATACATGTGTATGATAATCCTGAATATGGGTTATAAAATGTGATGTAACCAATTGTGTTTTTGGTATATCTGTCGTATTTATATATCACTTCAGTTGTTATAAATGGTGGTGGTAGTGATTGAGCTGTTATATTTGGTGGGTTTAATGGGTAAGGATGTTGAGCAATGTTGTTTAATTTAACCGTGATTTCAAATTTTAATTGTAAACTATTTTGTTGGAGTATTTGGATGTTATGGTCACGAATGTCTTCGTGGATATCTTGTCTATATTGTAATCGATTAAGTGCCCAGTTGTGGAGTCGGTTACTTTCTGGGTGCTGTCCAAATAATGGTGGGGGTGCTGTGAATGTATTCCAGTCTAATCTTAGAGGGATATTTGTTGATGATTGTTCTCGGTATCTAGCGTCGAGGTTATTTGGAAAATTTAAAGGAAAAGGTGTCGGTGAAATTTGGCTTATTGATGGTGTTGATGGTAGTGATAATGTTTCTGGTAGTGATGATGATGTTGTTGTATCGGTAGAAATATCTATTGGATCATTTACTAAATTGGGTTCACCTTGTGTGAATGATTGTGTTGTCCAATATGGTAGTCGTGATGTTTGGTTTGGGGGGTTAAAGGGATTTACACGTATTTGTTCAGATGTTGGTGTTGAACCTAAGTAATCTGAGGGTAGACTTGAGGTGCTACGTTGTGAAAGAAGTGTAGGGGTTTCTGGTAATATACCAATTGGGTTTTCCGGAGTATCTTGTGATGGGGATTGGGGTATATCAAAATGAACTCGGGGGGGTTTGAAAATTTCTGTTTCGTCGAGGATGTATAATTTGTCTATTTATTTCAACTGTATTTTGATTTTGACTAAGATTTCGTATTCTAGTTAATTCTTGTGGAAGTGTTGGGTATAAATTATATGTTGGTTCACTTAGAGGTGCTTGTCGTTGAACTGGTTCTAGTGGTTCAGATAAGCGAGCGTGTCGTTCTTCAAAGGTATATGGGTTATCTTGAAAAGAAATTCGTGTAGATGTTTGGGGGTTTTGGGTAGTTGTAGGTGGTGTTGGGTTATCTTGGGATGATGTCGGTGAAGACTGACTGTGTGCTTGTTGGTTAGCAATTTTTGATGGTTTTTGATCTATTTCTTTTTGTGAAAAAATTTATGTTTATTGTAGTATTCTTCTAGAAAAAGGATTAGAAGGATTGTTGCTAAGGCGAATGTGATGATTGCTTTCTTTATACATTTACAAATTGTCAAGACGAGGGATGATAGAAATGTTACAAAAATTACAAATAGTAAAAAAATATCTGTTCTACTAAAAATGGTTCGTATCATTTAGATAAGTTTTGTGACTCGTACCTGTGAATATGGTCAATGGCTTTTGAAAGTTGGAGGTATAGTTCAAATATGGAATAGAAAATTAGAAAAATATTGCAAAAAGTGATTAAGATTATTACAAAAGCTTCAAAGGTATCAAAAAGAAATATGAATAAAAGTTTAAATATTGTTAAAAAGTTTATGAAAATGTTAAGAATTATGTTGACTGATCGAGAGAAGAGCATTTAAGAAATGGCTTCTCGATCGAATATTTTTTGTTGTTTGAGGCAATTTTCAAGTGTGGTCGAATTATTTATTGGTTTTTTGACAAGTGGGTTGAGTTTTGTGAAAAATTGTTGGGGGCGAATTTAATGGTGTTCGGGAGGTCTTCTTTTTCTTTGTTTTTATTTGTCAAGTGATCAGGGGTATTTTTGAGATTTTTATACTTTAGGCTAATTTAATATGGTCTTTCTTTTACTTTAGGCTAATTTAACATTTTTGTTTGGGGGGTATTTGAGGTCTGAGTTGGGGAAATATTGTTGATCTTTGGGTTATTAGATAAGTGAGGGTTATGATATTATGGTGATATTTATTTTAGTTGTCAAATTGGAATAGTTTGCTTATTTTTGACCTGGAGGTCGTAAAGTTATAGTTATAGATATGCCTGGAGTTTAACATCTTTCGTCTAATTGGTTTGTGTTAGAGTTATAGAAGGTGACGGATTGAATGAATCCTATTGGCTAATTTTGAACTAGAATCGTTGCGTGTTTGTCAGCATGTTATTTTGAAAAATGAAAGTTCAAAATATTTCAAAGGTGCAAAGATTATTAATTGTAAAATTAAAGCTGTTTTTGAAATTCAACTTTCTTTAATATTTTAGATTGTGGGATGAATGTTTTATAGTTTTTGCGTGGTTGATTTCTAAGTCGTGATGACTCTCTATGTTCTGATTTGTCGATTTGTTCTTGGGGTATAATTTTTTCGGTCATTTTTCTATTTTTTCTTTCTTTTTGAGGAATATTTTGATCTAGCTTTTTTATATTGTTTTTCATTGTAGTTGATTTTTTATTTTGGTTTTCGAGATGAATGTCATGTTGGTTTTTTGTTTCATTTTCCGTATGTGGGTTATTTTAAATAACTTTTAAACCTGTGAAAGAAAATAATTGAGTTAGTTCGCGTAGTGCGTATTCTTTTGGGTAATAAGGTAATAGATTGTTTCGATGTTGAACAATTTCTTTTTGGTCTGAGTCGGTGATTTTATATGTGACGTCAGTGGGTTTGGCAATTATTTGGTATGGTCCTTTACGAAGGGGTTGTAATTTTTTAGAAATTCCTTTTTGAGTGTTAAAATTAGGTATTAAAACAAATGTTCCAATTTTTAAATCGGAGGCTGGTGTAAAGCCTGAATTTATTTGTTCATTAATGTTTTTCCTTTGTAACAACTTTTTTGTTACTTTTTGGTAAATTTCATTGTGTTTTTTATCTCTATTTAAAATCCATTCGGTGTGTGTACCGGAGGCTAATTTGAGAATTTGGGGGTGATGAAAATGATCTTCATCATGTGTGTGTAACGGTAGGTTATAACAAATTGAGTCTTTATTCGGTTGACAATGACTTTGTGCATTCTTATGAGAGTTTGCTGTAAACATAATTGGTTTACGTGGTTTTTTATTAAAAACCATTTCGTATGGTGACATTCCTAGAGTTGTCGTGATTTGTGAATTATATGCTAAGGGAAATAGTTTTACATCTGCTGACCATTCGGTGTATCTTGTATCATTTCCATTGATGATACATCTAAGATATTCTTGTAGTGAACGGTTCATATCTTCGACTAAGCCATTTGTCCAAGGTGCATGAGATGTACGTGGTTTGTGTTTGATGTTATATAAATGACAGTGTGATAATTTCATTATTTATGAATTCTGTACCGTTGTCTGTAACTAAAATTTCGGGTAGTCCGAACTTGGCTATCCAATGTTCATAAAGTGTTGTGTAAGCGTAATAAGCGTTACAATGTGGTACTGGGTTAAGTGCTACATAATGTGTAAATGCGTCAACAATTACCATAATGTAGGAGTTTCCTTCAGATGATGGTGAAATTGGTCCTTTTGTATCAAATGAAATACGGTGGTTAAAGTATAAACTTTGTCCTTTAAAATCTTGTTTTTGTGCTATTTGTTTTTGATTTGGATAAGGTTTATTTAGCTGACATACTATACAATCATTGCATAGTACTTTTATCCAAATTGGTACATTTGGGAAATAAAAATTTTGTATGAAATTTGAATATGTTTTCTCTGATCCAGAGTGTCCTTTAATGTTTTGTGTATGTGAAATATTAAAAGCTATGAGAATCATACTTAAAGGGAGACAGGGAACTGTAGATTCATTTAATTGATATTCTAGAAGGTCTGTGTTTTCATTAACTGTTGTATTATTAAATTTTCGAAAATATCGGAAGAGTGTTTTATTTCCTAAAATTGTGGTATCTGCTTTTATGGGTTTAGTTTTATATTTGTGCCATGATTTTAGTTGTCTAATTACTGGGTCGAGATTTTGGTATTGTTTCAAGGTATTAAGTGTAATTTTATCTCTTGGGGGGAGAAAAATGTTTTCAATTTCTAATTTAGATAAAGGAATTGTGTCAAGTGGGTCATGGAGGTCAAAAACTTGATTTATTGTGTATTTTGAATCGTTTGTTTGTGGTCCTGATAAATTTATTTTATCAGTTAGATCTTCTTTTTCAATTAATGGAAAAAGATCTTTTTTATGTGAGTGTTGTTTTATTCTTTTTTGTTGGGTGTTATTTTTTATCCATTGTGAGTATGGAATTGGTTTAAAAGTTGATGTTCCAAGTAGATCAACTTCGTAGTGGTTATTTTGGCAATCTAAGTAAAGTGGAAAGTGTTGTAGGTTATTTATTTTTGATTGTTCAATGTCAGTTTTAACTGCATATTTGCATTCTAGTCGGGGTGATGTTTCGTTTTCTGCAAGGTAAAATTTTATATTTTTGGGTATTTCAACTGTTGTTTTACGTGTAAGTAATTCAGGTGGTGTATTTCGACTTAATGTGTCTGGTAAAGCAAGATTTTTTCCTGCTGTCCAAACTATGTAAGTTTGGGAATTTCATTAGAATTAGTTGAAATCTATAAACTCGGTGATTTGGGTTTGATTTTTGTGTAAAGAGAAAAATGATTGGCTTGTGATCTGTGAATAGAACTGTTGGATGTTTCGATCCAAGTATCAGAAATTCATATTCTGTAAGTGTATAAATTATAGCTGTACATTCTCTCATTAGAGTTGAGAGTCGTAGCTCTGCTTGAGTGAATAATCGAGAATTTGCTGATATAAGGTTCATTTTGTTTGTACCATTGTGTGATTGTAATAATGCTGCGCCGATGCCAAAATTTGAAGCATCGCACATTGCATAGAATGGTTGATTTGGATCTGGAATTGTATTTGAAATTTGTTCAGTTAGGAGTTTTTTAATTTCTTCAAATCGTGTTTGATGTTCTGTATTCCATTCAAAATTATTTTGTTGTCTGAGTATATTATAGAATGGTCTTAAGTATAATTGCATTTTATAAACGTATTTGCTTAAAAAATTCAACATTCCAAGGAATTCTTGGATTTTCTTTTTGTTTGTTGGTGCTTGAAGTTTTTAGATAGCATCAATACGTGATTTTAATGGAGTGATTGTCTTTCTTTCTATATTATGTCCTAGAAATTTAACTCGTGTTAAAAAGAAGTGTGATTTATCGGGGGCGGCCTTCAGATTTTCGTTCTGAAGTATTTTGTGATAGTGTTCTAAAACTTTAAACATTTCTTTTGTCTGTGATTGCATGAAAACATCGTCTAAATAGGTGATTGCGTTTTTCTTGAGTATTAGTGGTCTAAAAATTTTGCTCATAAAAGCTGAAAATGCTGCTGGTCCTATGGATATTCCATAGAATAGGTGGTTGAATTCATATTGTTGATTTCCAATAACAAATTGTGTTAAACGTCGTGATTGTTCATCTAGTGGCATTTGATTGTATGCACTATTCATATCTGCGGTTGTAAAGTATTTTCCGTTTATTTTTGTTAAAATGACTTGTATTGGTTCAATAGGCCAATTGCATTTTGATTCGTCTATTAGTGAATTAAGATATCTAGCGTCTAAAACTATTTTTAATGATTCTCCTTTTGCTAAGATGATAACAGGGTTGATAAATGTGTTACCTTTTGGTTGTTCTTCTTTGTTTACCGGTGAGATAATCTTGTATTGTTCTAAAATATCGAGTAATCTGTTCACTTTATCGTGTAAGTGAATTGGTACTTTACTTGCTCTTTGTTTTTTGAAAACTGCGTCGGGTTTTAACGGGAGATGTAGTGATGAACTGATTTTGCCAACATCAAATTTGGATGTTGCATAGACTGATGAATATTTTATTAGCTGTTTGGCTAACTTATCAAATTCGTCTTGTGTTATTTGTGAATGTTGGAAGTTAAACATTGTTAAAAATTTCTGTTGATCCTCTGTATAGTTATTTATGTTGAATGTAGGTTTGAAATATGGGGTTTTTGTGATATAATCTGTGTTTCTTTTTTCATTATTTTTTATATTATTTATGGATAATTCTTCGTTAAGAATTGTGGATTGACAAATATCTAATAATTGGAGTATATTGTTTACGCGGTATGCTTTTTCATGTATTGGTGATATTGTAGCGTTGGTTTCGCAATATCCTAAAAGTCCTAAGGGTAATGTTACTTGATACGGTGTATTATTGTATACGTGTAACGAAATGATGTCTGAATTTGTATTTTTCAAATATTTTATGGATGAAATTGTGATTTTGAAAAATTTATGGATTGGTTTGAATTCAAAGTCTGACATAAAGAGGTGTTGTTTATTTTGATTTTTATCATATTGGTGAACTTGTTTTATTGAAAAGTTATAGATGTTTCCTGATAGTGGTTTCAGGTGTTTTCGTTGTTGGTTATAAATCGGATAAAATTTTGTTGTCTGAGTATATTATAGAATGGTCTTAAGTATAATTGTATTTTATAAACGTATTTGCTTAAAAAATTCAACATTCCAAGGAATTCTTGGATTTTCTTTTTGTTTGTTGGTGCTTGAAGTTTTTAGATAGCATCAATACGTGATTTTAATGGAGTGATTGTCTTTCTTTCTATATTATGTCCCAGAAATTTAACTCGTGTTAAAAAGAAGTGTGATTTATCGGGGGCGGCCTTCAGATTTTCGTTCTGAAGTATTTTGTGATAGTGTTCTAAAACTTTAAACATTTCTTTTGTCTGTGATTGCATGAAAACATCGTCTAAATAGGTGATTGCGTTTTTCTTGAGTATTAGTGGTCTAAAAATTTTGCTCATAAAAGCTGAAAATGCTGCTGGTCCTATGGATATTCCATAGAATAGGTGGTTGAATTCATATTGTTGATTTCCAATAACCAATTGTGTTAAACGTCGTGATTGTTCATCTAGTGGCATTTGATTGTATGCACTATTCATATCTGCGGTTGTAAAGTATTTTCCGTTTATTTTTGTTAAAATGACTTGTATTGGTTCAATAGGCCAATTGCATTTTGATTCGTCTATTAGTGAATTAAGATATCTAGCGTCTAAAACTATTTTTAATGATTCTCCTTTTGCTAAGATGATAACAGGGTTGATAAATGTGTTACCTTTTGGTTGTTCTTCTTTGTTTACCGGTGAGATAATCTTGTATTGTTCTAAAATATCGAGTAATCTGTTCACTTTATCGTGTAAGTGAATTGGTACTTTACTTGTTCTTTGTTTTTTGAAAACTGCGTCGGGTTTTAACGGGAGATGTAGTGATGAACTGATTTTGCCAACATCAAATTTGGATGTTGCATAGACTGATGAATGATTTATTAGCTGTTTGGCTAACTTATCAAATTCGTCTTGTGTTATTTGTGAATGTTGGAAGTTAAACATTGTTAAAAACTTCTGTTGATCCTCTGTATAGTTATTTATGTTGAATGTAGGTTTGAAATATGGGGTTTTTGTGATATAATCTGTGTTTCTTTTTCATTATTTATTATATTATTTATGGATAATTCTTCGTTAAGAATTGTGGATTGACAAATATCTAATAATTGGAGTATATTGTTTACGCGGTATGCTTTTTCATGTATTGGTGATATTGTAGCGTTGGTTTCGCTATATCCTAAAAGTCCTAAGGGTAATGTTACTTGATACGGTGTATTATTGTATACGTGTAACGAAATGATGTCTGAATTTGTATTTTTCAAATATTTTATGGATGAAATTGTGATTTTGAAAAATTTATGGATTGGTTTGAATTCAAAGTCTGACATAAAGAGGTGTTGTTTATTTTGATTTTTATCATATTGGTGAACTTGTTTTATTGAAAAGTTATAGATGTTTCCTGATAGTGGTTTCAGGTGTTTTCGTTGTTGGTTATAAATCGGATAAAATTTTGAAAAGAATGGTGGTTGTTTATTTAACCTTTGGAAAAATGTTAGGGCTGTATTTTTTGTTTTTGTGTACTCATCTTTGATCAGTATTTTAATGTTCAAGATATTGATTGTTGGTATGTATTTCGATAGAAATGGTATTCCAATGATATTGTGTTTAATATCAGTGATATGAAATATTTGTTTAAATGGTTTATTTAAAATTTTGCTTTGTTCCATTGTTCTTGTGGGGAGAAAAAATAATTGAACTTTTCCATAGTTTATTAATGTTGATCCTTGTGCTGTTGCTAGTTTACTGGAGGTTGCAAGAGGTGTTAATTTTGGATGTAATGTTTTGATTTCATTCCTTGTGGGAATGTTTATTATGTTTGATTCTGCTCCTGAATCAATTAAAAAATCATTTTCAAGATCTGGTGGTTGAAATTCTTTGTTTCTTGGACTTTCTAAAAGAAATGGTATTGTCCAAATTTTTTCTTTGGGTTGTTCTTTTTGTATATTTTAGTAGATGTGATTTGTATTCAAGCATTTTGTTTTGTCATTTTCATTGGGTTTATTCACAGTGTTAATTTCGTTAGTTTTTTCTGTTGTTTGTGTAGTATGGATGGGTTCGATATAATAATTGTGAAGAAGTTCCAATTGATTTTCATATATATGTGATGAAAAAGGTTGTTCATATATAATAGGTTCGTAGTCGTTTTCGACTGCTATCATATTTATATAGATAGTGTTTTCTGTATCACTTTCTGTGTCTGATGATTCACGGTTTATTTGATTTAGTTGTAGTTCAGTATTTCCTGTATCGTCAATACCTGGGGGGTCTGATGTTGTTTCTGGATTTGATTGTACTTGGTTAATATGCCTTTGATGTTTGGGTGTACTTCTGTAGCGGTGTTTAGAATTATTATAATGATTATTATTTCTATGTGGTGATTGAGAATAATTTCTATATCGATTATTATAACTTGAATGTCGATTTTGGGAATTGTTTCGTGATCTGTTTTGATAATTATCGTTTGATCTGTGATAGTTTGATCTGTTATATGAATTATTTCTTGATCGACTGTTCGGGTGATTCTGATTTCGGTTGTTTGAATAACTTCTATTTCGATTATTTGAATAGTTTCTGTTTCTATTGTATGATGAGTTTCGTGATTGATTGTTTGGATAGTATTTGTTTCTTATGTTTGATTGGGAACTGGATCTAGAAACAAATTGTGTTGGATTGGAATTTGATCTAGAGTAATTATTTCGACTATTTGGTCGATTATAATGATTTTGTGAAGAATTTTGTGTATTTCTTCGTTCTGGTGATCTTCCTCTATAACTTGAGTTATATGGTGATTGATTTCTCGTGTAATTGGTATTATTCGGAAGTGGTTTTCCTGAGCTGTTGTTGCTGTATACATTTTTGTTTGGTAGATTTTGATCTTTTTTCATGTATTGATAGAATGATTTGTTTGGTTCTTTATATTTTTGAGGTTTGTTTTGGTTATCCTGTTGTTTTTGTCTACATTCAGAAATACTATGTCCGTATCGTCGGCAATAATTACACCATTTTTTGAAAGATGGTTTGCCTTTAAAGTTTGGGTGTTTTCATAAATATTTAGTATTTCAGTGATTTTTTCAACGAGGTCTGTATCTGATTCCTGTATGTTGTTGATATTTGTGGTATTTGTTTCAATTCGATTAACATATTGTAACTTCAGATTTTCTGTTTCTTCAAGTTTCATTGTGATTTCCGCTTGTTCTAGTTTGTCTACTAGTTTTCGAAAATCTAGATCGGGCTCTCGAATTGAAGAAGGATGGGATGCTCTCTTTTTTATTGCTATTTTCCTTAATTGAGGTGTTAAGGTCATCATTAAGATTTCTGTCATTTTTGTGTTTTTGTAGTATTCTCCCCACATGTGTATTTAATGAATATGCTTTTCGAACTAGTGTTTCGATACGTACTGCTAATTGTTTGATGGTTTCATTTGGTAATCTGCGAATTTCATTACATAAAACTCTTTGTTGTTGTTTATTTCTCTCGGAGTCAAACATTTTGGAAAATTCTTGTGTAAATCTTTTCCAATTTGATTTTATTTCTATAGGTAATACTGAAAACCATTTTTGGGCTGCGCCATCTAAGGTTGTTTGTATCAACGCTGTGCGTCGATGTATCCAATTTTGATGTAGTGGTGTATTAATTGGTTCAGGTCCTATATTTAAAATTAAATTTGCTGTTACTGCGTTTAAATAATCTTCTACAGAATATTCAGGGTCTGTTCCTGTGAATACCATTAATGGTTTGTTTGATGTTATTGATGATCCACCCATAAGGTATGGATTCATTGTCATTTGTAGTGATTCTGCGGCATTTGGCATTTGTGAAAAATTTGAAAGTTGATTTTTTGTTATTTCGTGTTGTTGAAGGTAATATGGGAGTGGTATTTCATTTTGCATTTGAGTTGGTTGATACGAGTGTGTAATCATTGGGTTTTGTGGCTGAATTGGTTGAAAGGATTGTGTATTAGTTGGGTTTTGCATTCGTATTGGTTGTTGATTTTGTGTATCTGTTGGATGTGGAGAAAAATTCTATGATACGTATATGGTTTTTGCACTCCTTGTCCGCGATATTCCTGGGTATACGGTGCAAAATTATCTGGTTGTAAATAATCATCATCAGAGGATAAGTAATCCATATGATGAGGTGCTTGCTTTTTATTTTTATTTTGTTGAAAGAATGGGTAATTTTCACTACGATCCTGTGGAGGGTGTGAATTAGTTTGAAAATTTACTGAGTTGGTTGTTGTGATTGGGTTATCCCAATATCGAGATCTTATCTGAATATTATCATTTTTTCGTGGGGGATAGTTTGTTTTTGATGAATGTGCGTAATTATAGTTGTGTTCCGCAAAAGTGTTTCTTGTGAACGTTCTGCGTGTTTTTGATGGTACTGTCATGGGTCTATATGTTTGATAATTCATTTGTGAATACTTTGGAGCAACCGAAGGTTTAACGGTTGATTGTAAGGTTACTTGTGTTAGTGAAGTGTTTGTATTTCTTGGTGTTGTTAAATTTGGACGCATCGGTGAAATACTTTGTTGTGTAGTTGTTGTTGTTTGGACGATTTCTTCATTTATGAAGTGTGATGGTGTTTGAATATCTTGTTGTGTAAGATTCCTAGTTCGGTTAAGGTTTTCATTGTGTATGACGTTCGAATTTAAACTGTTATTTCGCGTATCAGGTAAAAATGTATTGTAGTTTAATGGTGTTGCATCAATGGTTAATGGTACTACTCTTACATAATCTCTTGTATAAGATATTGTACTTATTGCTTGACTTGAGATTGATTGTGGGATATTTATGAATGCATAATGAGACCATTCGGGGTCCCAAACGTAGTCTGACTGTTCTGTGATGGCGGTATCATCGTTTGAATTTTGAGGTCTGAAATTTTTTCTTGCTTGCGAAATTAAATCTATATTATGTGTAAAATAATCTATTATAAACCATGCCAAAAATTTTTGTAAGTCATGTTTTGTATGTTGTGAAACTTCGTCTTTAGTGAAATTTTCTTTAATCATATGTAGGAAAGTTGAAAATAGTGTGATTTCATGTCGTACCCTTATATGTTTGGATGTCTCTGTTGTTGAGACATTTGGGATTTCGTTTTCTAATATTGAAATATAACTATATATTATTGCAAAAACTTCATTAGTAAATATGGAGTTTGCTCTTTGTGAGTTATGATATTGTATGCTTTTGATATATTCTGAGATTACTTTTGAAAATTCTAAATCAAGATCGTCTGTTTGAATTACATATTTGCGGTGATTCGGGTCTGGTGTACTGAATTCTATGGTGTAGATTCCGTATTGTTGTGTTAAATTACA
The DNA here is from genome assembly GCF_963678635.1 of Symsagittifera roscoffensis. Classification (NCBI taxonomy): domain Eukaryota; kingdom Metazoa; phylum Xenacoelomorpha; order Acoela; family Convolutidae; genus Symsagittifera; species Symsagittifera roscoffensis. Next base: position 1,815,397 of record NC_087071.1, read on the forward strand.
TATATCTTTCAGATAATGATCAATAATTTGTCTTTTGATTTTTACATCTGGGAACTCTGCTTTGCATGGGCTGATTCCGGGTTCAAACAAATTTAGGAGTTAATTCTTGCAAAGATCATGTTGTCCTCTATTATCGGGTGCATCTACGAGGAAGGGGTAAATATCGTCGTCATCTGGACTATCTTCACTCGGAGTGTGGGTGTTGCTCATTTTTTCGTTTAATGACTGTTAATATGTAACTATCAATGTGTCTAATTGGTTGATTCCAATTATACAAGTGTACTGGTTTGTGTTTATATTGCTTTTTTATTCTTCTTTTTCCTCTTTTTGATGAATTTGAAGTTGTTTCTGAGTCGGAAAAATATAATTGATCGTGAATGGGGCAATTTTTATCAATTGATTCCTTTGATTTATAAAGTTCATCTAAATTGCTGGCTTCTGATTCTGAAAATGCGTTTCTATTTTTTGAAATCTTTTTCGTGTGATTTGTCTTTGTTTTGTTATTATTTTTCTTTTTATTGTTTGTCGTTTTGTTCTAATATATCCAACTGTTTGTGTATGAGGTGTGATTACAAGGTCGTATTTTTTGTTATCTATTTCACAGTTGTGTAAAACAATTGTTTGTTTATTTCCTAGGTTTTTAAATGACATAAGGTTTAGGATGAGGGATGCAAAAAGTTGTTAGATGATTTCTATTTTCTTAAACTGTTAGTCCTTACGATTTTTTGGTTAGCTTAACCTGGGTCTATTTGTTCAGGATTGGAGAGAAAAGTATATCGATTCCGAAGAATGATTTTTTACTTTCTCGTGGCTAGTATAAGCTAAGGTGTTAACTTACTTAGGGGTAGTGATTGTGTTCAAGGGTTGGAGAATAGTAAATCGATCCACAAGGTTCAGGTATAATTAGAACGCGAGTAGTTCGTTAGATACTATTTTAAACTTACTAAGTCTAAGATTTATCCTGGGTCTGGTAAGAGGAGGGTTCAAGTGAAGGATGAATAACCGAAGTTCTTCACTATTTATCCTTATTTGAATGATTAGTTTTGTTCAAAAATTTCTATTAGTCTTGGGCTTTTTGGAAGGGTTGGATAGTGAATCGACGTTTGAGGTCGTTAGACACTAGCTAAGTGGGTAGGGGAGAACAAAATTGTTCTTTTTGATCAAGGATAGGCCTTGATGATCAAGTTTTTAAATTAATGAAATAGAAAATTAATTAAGATCCAAGGATAAGCCTTGATGATCTGATTTTAAAATTAAGTGAATTTAAGTTTAAAATGGTTTAAATTTGTTTAAGAAAAAGATTTAGTTTTTTAATGATGTTTAGTGAGCTTATGATTGCTGTTATGTTTAGGTGATGAAACTGGGACAACAGATGATTTTATGATTATTAATAATTTATTGTCATGTTACTAATTTTTGTTTTGATTTTCAATAAATATTTTCCAAATATGTTTTATATATTACTGCAGAATTTAGGAAAACGATCTGAAATTTTTTATCAATCGTTATTGTATATTAATAATTTTGTTTAGCGCCTGAAATGATCATGAAGATTGACTTCAAGATTTTATGTTTGCAAATGAAAATCTAAATTCATTGCTAATAAAATTCTAAATATAATTGTTTGTGTTGGCTTTTGCCGTACTATCATATAACTATATGGTAAGTTTCTACTTTGTCGTATGTCGTCTCTGGTTCGAGGTCTTCTTCCAATTCCGGGTAGTTCTATTATTATTCGGAATATTGGCTCTGATCTATTGAGTCGTAGAGACATTTCGATTAAATTATCGTCGTATAACATTTTGAAAATGTTTTGTCTAAATTCTAATCTATTTTTGGTTAATTCTAAGCTATTAAGGTCTTGTTCGAGACTTATGGTCGCACCAGATGAGTTAGGACCGATGTGGTTAACTCATAGAGTAATTTCGGATAGGGTACACCGTCTGCTCGTCACGTTATCTTATTTTCGGCCGGATAGATTCGTGCAACTTCTTAGTCTAATACCAATCCTAATCTTACTCTTATACTATCTAGTCTCAGGTTGTTTAACTAGTCTCTGCTAGGCTCAATAGATCTAGGGTATACTGGTTTATTGCGGCTGCTGAAGTTCTCTTGGAGAGGCAACTATATTCTAAGTTAAATTCAAATCTCTCTGGTGCTGAAATTACAAGTAATTTCAGCACTTACAAATAAGTGGGTTGTTAGTTAGATGGATCATGATTGGTTAATATTAAATACTTTACAGTGGTAAAATATCTAATTTATCCAATCATAAAATGTAGTTTAGAACAGGTTCCACAACCATCTATAAAAAGATCAATTTTGGGTTTCAAAGATTAAGCAGTTTTTTCGGTTTTGAAATTGTCACTTTTACCTTGTGCAGTAAGTTTTCCCAAAGATATGAAAGCTTCCAATATGAAAACGTCCAACAGAAAATCACGCTTATTGAACACTTTTTATTGCTCGATTGATTTACTTCCAACTGCATGAACAAAATAATTTGAATCGCTTTAATAAATTTGCAGGTGTAGAAAAGTGGCTTTTTCAAAACCATAAAAGTCTTTGAAAGCAAAAGTTGATACTTTTATTCAGGGGGCGGATCTAGGAATTTCTCGAGTTGAAGGGGGGAAGAGAGGTGGGAAGTTTCAAATATTTTGCTCCCAGAACACTATTAAGACCCTATTTTGTCAAAATTTTCTGCGCCGCGTTCAAATTTTGAAAAAAAAGAGGTCATTAATGCCGTTTTTGGGCACTTTTTGGACTTTTGTGACCCAAAAATTGAGTTTTTTTCAGCGCGCGCTCCCCATTAAAACTAGTATATATTGGCACCATGCCTTTAAAATTATATGGCTTTAAAATTTTTTAGGGTAGCATTGAAAATTCGCTGTCGGTATATGCGAAAATCGAAGTAAAAGTTGTCCCCTGAAGTAACTGAAGCACAACGTCACTGAAGTAAAACGCAAATTAGTGCTGAAATGTAATCGAATCTGCTTCAAAAGCGCTCACTTGCAAAGTTTCACAGTTCTTTTAAACATTTTTTATTTTCAGAAAAATATAGCTCAAGTTTTTATTGCATTTTCAATGTCGCCAAAAATATTTCATCAAAAAAAATCGACTTTGATAGAAAAACATCATTGAAAAGTAAAACTTAGATGTCATTCCAGTGTTTGGTTAAACTTTATTTAGATACTTCTCAAAATTCTGATTAGAATAAAACTTACTTTGGAAAACACTGAGTAACAACGTCAAGAATAACAGCATCGATCGGACTTCTGCAATCATCATCTATCTATAATATTAGAGTTACTAGCCTGATTAAAACTCTTTTCCGACGATCATAGACCGAGCGGTAGAGCAATATGTATTGCAACCCGGAAAGTTGAATCCTTCAGATTTTGAGACAAGCATTTCGAGTCGCCGACTAACACGAATAATGACACACGTCTTCATTTAAAATATCAGAACTCACTCGTATTACCAGTAGCCGATTGTAAGGGTTGCCCTTCAACTATTTTAAGATATCTATTTTTGGCTGACTGACCTTAGAGTTTTTCTAAAGCCGCCAATATAATAATTTCGAGGGGGAAACCCGCGCCGAAAAAACACAATTTTATGGGCAAATCTTTCCATAAAGTACCTATTAACGCCTTTTTCGGCCTGTTTTTTGAAATCCCCCTTGAGAAAATCTTAGATTCACACCTGCGTATTACACAAGCTATATCAACGGTAATGCCTAAACAAGTCACGGCAGCTATACTAAAATTAACTTAAATATTAGTCAAACTTGAAACAATCGAAACTGAAGAGTTTTTAACCGCTTATCTTTCAGAAAATTCAGATCGAAATAATAGATCGATTCCCTCAAACAACTTTTAACCCCTGAAATGCAAACTCATATAATTCAAATATTTCCCTGGTCTGAAAAACCCAATTGAACTTCGCTGAAAATACAGTAATGAGATATTGACACTTAGACATTTTAAAAACTTGAAAGAATTCTGCATCTCGTTGGAGCGCATAAGATAATTTCAGTTCTAAAAGTATTCGCGCTCTTTTGAATCCGTGGTTATCTTCAATTTCGTAAAGTGCAATTAGAAAAACTGATGTAATCAATGCCGAAGTTCTTAGTCAAAAAATAGCGTTAGGGCCTAAACTATCTATCTGTGAATACTTAAATCTCTTGTTTTTATCTGTTTGTTGATTCGTTTATTATTATATTTCCTCCCAATCAGCTGAACCGAAAACATAGCCAACAGAAAGTTGGGACAGAGTCAATAAACGCAAAAAAAATATCCACTTTTTAAAAAAAAAATTGAATGCTCGCATTTCATGGAAAAAATAGATGATCTTGAAGCTCTTTGAATTTTTAGACGAGTTTATTGATTGAACTACTTCACACAATTTGAGAAAATTGGATCAATAGGCTAACTTTTTTTATTCCATTGGGATATCGGAAAAATAAAATCCACTTTCGAAAATCTTTTTCAACAACGGAATGAAGTAAAAGTTATCAAAAGTCAAACAGCGAAAAATCAAACTTGAGCCTGAGCAAACTTGCATGACCAATATCAGAGTCCTCACAACGCTTATCGACTCTTACTAAAGCCTATCGTTTGTAGGACATGGTGGAAATTTTGAAGTTAGTCCAATAGTTTTTGGAAAAAAAGTTAGGTTGGACTTCATTTTTGAATAAAGCAGTCCTGAAATGGACTCAATTGAAACTTGATAACTTAGAAGTACTCAAAGCTTTCCGCACAAACCCAAAAATCAAAGAAGCTGATTAAACCTTTTGAAAATTAAACTAGCAAAAATTATTAAATCTAGCATTTAAGCCGAGGAAAATTTAAGTACACTCCCTTGCCGCCGAAAATCTTGATTCTTGTCAGCAAAAAAGTTTTCTGTATCTTTAATATCTGCTTAAATCTGGAAACGAGCTGATATAGCTGAGTTAAACTAAAATTAAAGAGAAAAATCAGTAGTAAAAAGGATATCAAGTTCTTTCGCAAAAGTAAATAATTTATCAAAAAGTTACACTTGCTGTTCCTGAAACAGACTCTCAATTTCGTTTCGACTGAGTAAGTCCATTAAAACTTAAGGTTTATACTACCGTTTCCTTTTTTGGTATTTTTGTACACAGGCGAAGCGGAGCTTCACATCATTTGCAATACAAAAATAATACAAGACTGCTCGCATCAGGGCAAAGCCCTGAACGTTCCGACTGCCTTTAAAGGTCTATGGAGCAGAAGTAACATGAAAACATAACGGTAAGAATAAAATTTAAAAATTTTTATATTTGAGATTTTTTGTAAAAACATCACCCCCCCCCCCCCCCCCCCCCCCCCCACGTCATATTAAGATCGAAGTGATAAATTTAGCTCCTATTAACCAATCAATTAGGGCAATTATAATCTTCCTTAAACCAATTCGGAACCATTTCTAAGACGGATTAAATCTCGCTTACGCGTTAATAGCGCTAAATTTATCGCGCGTTAATTGTCCCAAATTGGCCAAAATGGCAATCTTTAAACACCCATAACTTTACGAAAAATGATCATAAGTAAAATATCTTTTCAAATTTAAGCTCAGGACCACAATACCTTTTGAATGATGTAATAAAATTCCCTATAAAATAGCTAGTTAAAAAGTCGAAATTTGTCTGAAGAAAAAAAACCCACCCCGAGCACAAAAATTCCGTTACTTTCGTATCGAAAGTCGGAACAATAAACCAAACTATCAAAAGATTCACTGATTCTGTTCAGAAATTTGTTACCCTGAAAAAATACATGTTTCAAACTGATAACGTTTGCAAATTACAAGCAAAATAATTACCATCTCCTCTGGAATTTTTTTCCAAATTACAACTTCCATCAATCAGCATACCATAAATTCTAGACTTCTTAAAAATTAGACATACAAAAATCGATAAAATTTCCTGAATTGATAAAACGTTCATTTGAAAAAATTTCAAAACTCGAATGTAGCCAACTGATAAAAAAAATGACTACAAAATATTTTCCAACTTCTCATCAGAAAAATTCACACAAGTAGACTTCCCGTTGCTCTTATTACGGAGATTTTTCGGGAAAAATATGGGCATCAAAAATCGAATTTTGTTTTGAAATTATATATTTTCATTTCAAAAACATTATATACATTAACTTACAATTTACAACAAAATAAATTCTCTTAGTTACATTGTATTGATAAAGCACCAGAAATTCGATCACTGAAAACAAATAAATGAGGTTAAAAGCAACGCAGTCAACATTCAATTAAAACAAATTTCACTGACAACATAAATGATAGGGTCAACTTCCTATAACTCCCACAAAGGTTATATTCACATGATGTACACTCAATTGGCATTAAACTCATTTCCTAGCAATGTTCAATTAGCTCAGGGAAGATTCTTCGAGACATAATACCCGAAAAAAACTTAAAGCCAAATTGAAATTTACGATTCAAAAATTCAATGGCAATAAGTGTAAAAATCAGTCAGTTTGGATAGTTTAAAGAGTGCTTATTGGTCGAACATTTATGAGCGTTTGGTATTTCTGTCATGAGAATAGTTTTCAACTCAAGTCTAATCTATCAATTAATGCACTTGATTAAAAAACTTTCCATTCAATAACAAAAAAATCTCCATTCATTTTTGAAACTTGGTTGCTCATTATTTCAACCATTTCTGATGCGATCATTTTCTTTCATCACTGCGCTAGTATAGGGGTAATTGAATTTCGAGCATAAGGTTCTTTTGTTATTTGAATTGTTGCCAATTACGGTATTTTTGATGCTTGGTTGTTCCCCATTCGAACCATTTACTTGGGATGGATCCAATTTACTTTCAGCATATTACAACAGGTGGTACATGTTCTGTTCTTTTCATAATTTGTAGAGACTTTTGTCGACTATGGAGCCTCTTGTGATCCATTCACTGCATTCTGGGTCGCCATTGGAATCAACTGAAACAAAAAATGCTGAATAAAAATGACTGCTTCAAAAAACGAACACTTGAAAATACTTCCATCTTGAAAATACGAAATGATGAGTGGTCATATTTTTTGACAGAATTAGTTGAAAGAGCCAAAAAATCAACGAAATAAAGTAGTTAACAAAACCCTTATTCTTAGAACACTTGTGTATAACATGCAGAAAAAACTTTCTTAACACCAATAAAATATTTTTTTAAAATGTGACGACAAAGTGGGATTGAAGATATGAGAAGCTTCTTCAGGGAACTATATGTTTTACTTTCCATCATGAATTTTTACCCGAAATTTTCTTTAACTATCAAGACTCTTTCACTGTTCCAGCGATGCAAAAAAAATCAGAAGTTTATTTAATATTGGGTTCAAAATTTACTTGATGAAGGGGTTATAAATCGAAGGGTTATAAGACAATGGTTCCCAAATTACAAACCTTTTGTTCCCCCATAAACCACTGGGAGCTGATCGGCGTCAATGTAGTTCAACAATTCATTTTCACTCTTCAGAAGGAGAATCTTGGCCTTTGTTTCGTGAGCCAGAAAGGGTTTGAAGATATTGTAGAGAATGTCATACACGGCAGACACATTTAGAATCAGAACTCTTCCTCCCCTCTCCGCGTAACAGGCGTCCAGAATGCGCTGGATTTCACTGGTTCGTTTTATGTGGTTCTTGCTGAAATGAATAAGTTATCATGTTCCCACTGATATAATAAACGGCGTGCTATATAAAGGATACAGAAACAGACAGTGGCGGATTTAGGGAATGGGGGCAGGAAGGGAGGCCCCCTTCACGGATTCGACCCCCTGCCAACTCCCTTTGTACTATTTTGAAATATCCATTTTCTGACCCTCAAACTTTTCTAAAGGCGCCTTGGGCGCCAACAAATATAAAGGCGCAATAAGTGAGAAAAAAAAAGAATAAATGAGAGAAGAATGAGTACAAGTTGTTTACGAAAAAAAGTCTCGTTGCCGATTACAAGACTCTCGTTCCCGATTACTTTTTTCACTTGCTCTCGCAAGTGAAAAAAAAAAAATGCCCCGACAAAAGCTTACAAAACCAAAAAAACTCACATTGTTTTCACTGACACCTAAAAATTTACCAATTTTCAAATACTCAAACTAAGATTTAATGTATTCAATCGATTACCTGAATGACTCCATGACGGACAGTCCTCTCATGTCGACAATAAATGACCACCTGTCACACAGTCTACCCTCTCTTATACTCCTCAACTCCATCGAACACAACAAAGACTCCAGATTCCACAGCACCTGTGTAAATGTGTAGAAAGACACTTTATAAGTGTAATTTAGTTTATAGTTGACTAAAAGATACAAATAATGACCCAATTTGGTGGTAAAATTTTGTGTCCTATTTGCTCAAAAAAAGTATACGCTAATAATTCTGATAAAAATCTGAGCAGCTTTTGTCCTGATCACTTTCTGCATAATTTCAACCCAATTTGAGAAAAAGGCGTATAAACTTTCCAATTTTGTGAGGTTTGTTCTGATCCTTTAAATCAACACTCTTTTTTGGTTAAATTAGATCAGCTTCCAAGACCAATTCAAAATTTAAAAAATGGAGGAACATTTCTAACCTGAGTGACAAATTCTTCGTTTGTCATTGAAGAGTCAAATCCCTTCACATCAATCAGGCCAGGAAACTCATACGCAATAGGGTATCCATCTTTGTCATGCCCACACAGCCCTACATTTTTAGATGTGTCAATATTCATACTTAGTCCGTTTAATATAACGGATATTTTAAGTTTTGAAACAAATTTGGCGTCAAATCTCGGATGTTATGAGTTATGACTATGAATGAAAATTTAAATGCCTTCATAAAAATTTAATACGTTAAAAATTGATGACTAAATTGGTTTAAGAAAAGAGGGAGTTTATATGTGATTTAATCACAGCTAGAGATTTCAGCACAAATAGAATTTACTGATCAAATGTTATCTCGCTAAAACTTTCCAAAAAAGTTAGCACAATCACCAAAAATCATACAAATTGGGCCAAATGGATTTTATATCCTCGACCAAATAACGCCAAAAAAATTGAATTAGTTTACAAATTACAAATTGATCGCCTAATTAATTGAAACTTCTACCTATTGGGTAATGATTAGCAAAGGCATCCATAGGTTGATGCGCCTCAAAAAAGTCCGGTTTGTCCAAACCAAAACGGGTTCGAATTTTCAACATTTCTTCGTACATCGTTACTGCTTTGTCGACCTTCAAGTGACGGGCTTTCAGAAACCTCCTCAAATCGCAATCCGAGTGACGCTCCAAAACTTTATCGCCCAGTTTTTCACGAAGTTTAGCGATTCGTTCACGTAAAGTTGCATCCTCGATTTTGGGATTCAAAATGAGGTCCGCTTTTCTCAAAGACTCTTCATCCATAGTGGATTTCAGTTCTCTAAGTTCATGAACGTCTTTTAAAAGCCCATCTGTCAATCGCTTGAAAGTATTCATTACTGCAATGATATGATATTTAATACAATTAGCTAAGCTATAAATTGATTAGTTAGGTGATTCAAACTCAAAGATGCAAAACCAAACGTCATCACAATATCTGAAAAAGAGACAATAGTTTTAACTTGTAGAATTGAATATATCTATGCCTTTTTAAAAAAAGCTATGAAAACCTATACCATAATGCGCGCATAGGAAAAAACTATACTGTAACAGTGACCTCAATTAAAAAGCAAAAAAAAATTGGAAAAAAAAACACATCTAATCCAAATCGTTTCTCCTTTCATTTTCCAGATTTAACAATCTTAAATCCAAAAAAGACGACGATTGTGGTTCGCTTTTTTGAATCATTTCAAACAAAATTTTTTGGACAGAAAACAGGCTGAAACCAGCAAAAAAACTATTATTATAATAAGGTGATGTCGCATTTCATTTTAAACCATCCAATAAAAAGAAAAACTTATATTGGGAAACTCATGCCCTTGCATCTGCACCAAGATTGCTTAAAAACCAACCCTCTTACACTGACCACCGGAAAAGCATCTACAGCTGCTATTAAATTACCAAAGCTTCGCATCAAAAGTGTCACCAAAAGAAGTAAAACTATTTCATGTTCCGGCTTTAACTCTCCGACCTGCAGATGAGGAATTTCGCATCTGCGCCTCAGTCGCTTGAAAGTAAACTAGAGCTAGCCACCAATAAACTAGCAACAGATGCTATTAAATTGCCTATGGTTAGAAATATGCCGAAAGTGCAACCACGTGAAGCTTTTGTTGACTTAGCTTGTGGAAAAAAAACTGTTTTACGTATCGCGTTTTGTGTAACAGGCTGTAATATCCAGATCACTATTTCTATTGACTGATTTATATACTTGAAAAATATATTTTGAAACAAAAGCGAAGTGAACCGGAGCTTCAAATCACATGCGATGCCACAGAAAAATTTAAAAATAGCGTTGCAAGCTAGCAGACAGGAAAGGAAAGGAGAGTCACTAAGTCCAAAGAAATCTTTCGAAAAAACCACAGACAAAAAACTTCAAAATATTGACAGGAATGAGGTTCTATATGCGGAAAACACGTCCGGAAACATATTTGACGGAACTTAATTAAATTTCAAAAACAATTATCGAGCGATAAATAAAATTGTTGACATGAAAAACTTGAACTATAAATTCTATTCTGAGCGTTTTAACATTTTGTGTGATCCTCAGGAAAGCATACAAATTATGGTTCCCTCCAACGACCAAAAATTAGGTTATTAAGCCAAGAATATAAGCCGGGACCATTTAGGCTGAAACATTTTTTCGGCGGCAAAAAAGGGAAACATAAAACGTCAAGTCTGGTAGAATTACAAATTGCATCAATAAAGGAAAACAAGAAAGCAAACATAATAAAAGCTGCATACAGCAAAAAATTCGAAGATGTGGCAAGTCAGTCGACAAAACATAAGCAGACAAATAATAAGCCGACAATTATTTTGAAACGGAATATGTGGTTTGAAAAAAAACAAGTCCTGGTCAGCTTTAAACCCAGGACCTTTGCCGTCCCCGGCGTAGTCGTTAACTCGAGGCTAAATGTGGCGAAAAAGCTTAGTACTTTCAATTAATTAATAGACAAGATATCAAGTCATACTGTTCAACAAAATGTTAACCCGAAAAAAGTCTATGATCCGATTTCGATATTATAATGATAAAGACTTTATTCTTTCCGACAAGATATAATAACACTATGACAGTTACTACATCTGATCAAAATCAAATACAAAATTTGTTCAAAAAACATCCAAATAGAAGAAAAAAATAAGCGTAACGGCACTAATCAGCAATTTTACTTCTCTAAATTTGAAAATATCAAATCCTGGCCTTTGATTAACTATCAACTGGAGAAGAATAGGCAAGCAGCTTTCTTCTAGAATAGTCAATGAAAAACTATTCGACAGAGTGAGGCGAAAGAAGAAAGGTAGAAAAACCCAAGGTTTTCTCATGTTTTTTTTCCATCTGAAATAAAGCCAAAAAAAAACTTGAGTAGACACCAGTTGAGCAAAACAATGTTTTCCATTAAAAATTTTCAATAGAAGGCTCATAAAAACGTCGCATCCCCCCTCAAAAGACACGCATAAGAACACGAAACGAGGCAAAATAAGGCGACTAAAAATATCACACTAAATATACATAAAAATTAAGAAGCTATAAGAAAACCAAATATTGAGTAGATGCCAGCTGAGCCCATAAAATCGTTGTAAGGACGAACTGGAGCTTTGAAAAACTTTCAGTCTCGTTGAATATGTTTTTAGTTATTTCTTTGGTACCCTCACTGGATTTGTGTTTGAGTATTTAAGCAAGTTTGTTTGCGGAAGGTGCAGTAAGACTATTTGTTCCGACCATTAAAAATGGGGAGGAACTTTGTATTCGAGGGTTTTAGTTTTCCACGCAGAATCAGGTACCACAAACACTCATCAGACTGGGTTGAGTGATATGTGATTTAAAGCCGTTTCAGTGGTTTCCCGTTTCCCAAAAATTATTCTAGTGTCGAGAAAGACCGGTTTGAATTTTTTTATTTTTCCTCTAATTTCAAGCAAAAAAAGCCAGCTAGCAGGCTTAATAGTGCTTATTTTAAATCAATTACAATAGCTTATTCATGCTTAATGTCGAGAAAAACAGGTCAAATTTAAGCACCGAAAACTTAGTTTTAGTCGAGTAAAATTATTTTCCTGATTTTTTTTCAGCAAAAATTTGGGTTTTTTTATTTTTATTGCACTATTCCCAAGTTGCAGTTTTTGTTCAGATCCTTTTATCACACCACGCAGAAAAAATACTTATTTGAAAAATCTTTTTTGTAGTTGTTTTGTAAGACTACGGTCGGAAAAATTTGTGCTATTTGCACAGTAGCCGGCTATTCTTCTTCTTTTATACCCTTCGTCGCTTGCAAATTTCCCAATCAAGAAAAGGGTTCGGAAAAAAGAAGGGTATAGTATTAGTTACAATTAGCTAATAATAGCTCATTCTTTATATTAAATACAAACTATTTTCCCTTTTTAGACCCGGGTAACCCCATTGTGGTTAAAATTGAGTTGACTTTGACCCAATTCTTGAATTCCAAATTTTTCCGAACGACGGGGAACCCTTTTGCTCTGGAGGGTCCGACCTACTAGCACGGCAAAAGGTACAACTTGGTTTCAAAGAAACTATGGGAAAGGCTATTGGTCGTACAAGTCTACTATTTCCCGGCAGTCATGCTGTGCACCTCAACGAACCGCAAGTTGAATTTAAAAATTGAGCCATTTGAAACACGAACTTTCTCACAAGCAAACTATTTGGTACAGAGATGAACCCGAGCTTCGCACCACTTGCGAAACAAAACAAGAAAGTCGCGAAGTCGAAAACGTCAAAAAACGCGATCTGTCGATATGAACAAGGCTAATTTTGAGATAAAGACATGCCAATACAGTAGAATGTGAAATAGGCATCTAAAAAAAATTTACCAAGCGGCAACAAAGCCAAGAATACCTTAGCAGACACCCTTTCCAGTCGAAAAAAAAATCAAAAAGACTTATAAAATGTTAACATGTCTCTCTCCCCATTTCCGCTGAACATTGAGTTGGAATCAGACATCCACTGGACCAGAAAAATTGCGAACCGCATAGAAAACTATATATTAAGTATCGAAAGTTGGAAGTAGATGGTATTTTTCAAAGGAACTCAATCAATCTTGATTCAAACCAGTGGCACGCTTAACGTATAACTATTTATTGCGAGAAGCTGTAAATTTTTACCGCTTTTTTATTGTTGTTGTTGTTGTTGTTGTGGATTCTCAGAAATACTTCTGATGGGACTGCTCCCAGTTCATTTCTTCTTAAAACGTCTTCCATACATCCCTGCAGTTTCGACAATCACAAAACAGTATCCATGTGCAAGGATTCGCCTCATTGAATTTCGCCATTTGATAGGTCCACATAAAATTCAAGAGTCTGTTTTTTAGCCCCGTGGGATTGAAGAAATCTACTGTTCCAGGTAGATGATTGGCCACCCGAGACAGCCTGAAACAAAACTCAGCGCGAGCTTTTTCTGTGCGGACTTTTTTAAGGCTTAATGTCGGGCCATCATTTTGTCTTGTATTTGAGGCAGACTTGTTGGTTAATAGTCGTATTTGTAAATCGTTTTCACTGTGAAAAAAGCTCGATAGGTTCAATAGATTGCATAGCTGTATGAACATAGTAAGGGGCAATGTATTCGTTCGTTTTAACATCGTTAGATAATCACTCTCATAACTGTTTGTTACCCATTTTAGCGCTCTTTTCTGGAATCGTTCAAGTTTTGATAAATTTGCGCGGCATATATTAAAACACGAAGATGCAAATGTTAAAAGTGGTAAAACCGCTGACTTGTAAACACCCAATTTTACTTTCTGTGAAACCCCTTTTGCCACATTTCTTTTAGCAAAATAGAAAATCTGATTTGCTTTTTTCATTCTCGCCATTAGATGATTTGACCAGCTTAGGGTTTTATCAATATGTACCCCCAAATCTTTTATTGTTTCTACTGATTCAAGCATATGCCCATTGATTTGAATTGAATTTGAGTTTCCTCGAAAAATCAGCTCTTTGCATTTGTCAGGAGCCAACTCCATTTTGTTTCCGTTCACCCAATTTTCTAAAGCCGATATATCTGATTGTATTTCAAATTTGGATAGGCCCGCCGAGAAAAGTTTTAAATCGTCTGCATAAATGAAGGGAGTAGTGAATTTTAGCACTTCTGGCAGGTCATTTATAAAAATGCAAAACAGTAACGGCCCCAGCAGAGACCCTTGAGGAACTCCACTTGTAACTAATTTAGAAGAGGATGATACATTGTCACATTTTACCCACTGCGTTCTGTTTTCAAGATAGCTCGCTAAGACTTCCAAAAAACATCCCCCTACTCCAATATTCGCCACTTTTTTCAACAATTCAAAATGGGGCACTTTATCGAATGCCTTTGAAAAATCGGTGTAATAAACGAGCACTTCATCGTTCGGATTTTTATCCAGCGCCTCGTAAACTCGTTGTAAAAATGCTAACAGATTAGTTACAACCGACTTCTTTTTAACAAAACCATGTTGACTTGATTTCATGTATTTTTGAAAGTGATCGTAAAGTGGTTCGTACATGCATTTTTCGAGCACTTTAGAGATAATTGTTAATAACGAGACAGGTCTGTAGTTTTTTATTTGCCTTTTGTCGTCTTTTTTGTGTATGGGCGAAATAGCAGCACTTTTCCAGAATTTAGGTACACATCGTAACCTCTTGATATTTTTGAAAATAGCATTTAAAATGGAGCTCATCGGTTTAGCTAAACTTTTCAAAAAACAAGGCGGCAGGCCATCCGGGCCTTTACTTTTTGTTACATCCAGTTTAGTCAACAATTCTCGGATTTTGTTTTGAGATATGTCAAAATTTATGAGGGAAGCATTTTCGCAAGCAATGTCTGTTACTTTAAAATTCAATTTCGGCGTAAATACAGAGTGGAAAAAATTATTTAATTTTTCGACTTTTTCAGCTGACTCCTTATATTTAATACCATTTAATTCCATTTCACGCGGTAGGCTCGACTTCTGCTTTTTCAAGTTTTTGAAATGTTTGAAAATCATGTTAGTATTTCGAGAACTTAAGATACTTTCTTGGTACTCTACTCGTTCTAGTTCCATATTTTGCATTAAACTGTTTTCAAAATTCGTTATCGTTTCCTGCAAATGGGGAGTAGGCCTTGAGTCGAATTGTTTTCGCTTTGTTTCTAGAATTTTAATCAAATTTGAAGTCTTTGGACTCACCCAAGGTGGTAATTTTTGTCTATGCATGGTTCGTTTTGGAACAAAATTTGAAATAAGATTGTTGATATATTCGTACATTTCGTCAGACATTCTATCGATATTTGTAAAACAAATAGGTGAAAAGGGATATTTCTGCATATAATCAATCATGCTATCATAGTCCGCCGAGCAAAAACTATAAAAACTTTCTTTGACTGGTTTTTCGTCTTGAACATCTATTTCAATTTTCAGCGATATAGGTCTGTGATCTGTTATATCATAGCTTTTTTCAAAATTCGTGCAAATTTCAGCGAAACCCTCCAACCCCCTCATTAGAGCGACATCTAATATATTTGAACCACAAGTTGGAAATTCAATTATTTGATTCATTTCTGCTTCGTCTACTAATTCCAAAATTTCATTTTCATATATACTCGTGCTTTGGTTAATTCTCCAATCCGTTTGAGGGAAATTTATGTCGCCACATAAAAGAACATGATGATTTTTAATGGAGACAATCGAATCAAAAATCTTTTTGAAATCTTCAAAATTATATCTGTATTTGCTATCTTCTGGGGGATTGTATACGCAAAAAATCACGAAATTGAAATTGTTCACTTCTATTTGAACCGCTAATGCACATTCTGGTAGATCTAGATTTAGTTTATATGAATTAAAACAATCTCTTACTGCAATAAGAACACCACCGTGATTCGAAGTGTTACCTGTTAATTTGCGGTCCGCTCTATAAACAGAATATTCAAGTAGCATGAGTTCAGTGTCTTCAATTTGATCATTTAGCCAGGTTTCAGTCACTAAAAGTACAGATGCTGCACAATGAGATACAGCTGAAACAAATTTACTTCTTCTTTCAAATTTCAATAAACTCCTGGCATTCAACAGTACACAGTTTAGGTACATTAGTCATTCAGTGGCTTTTTTAGCATCAATGTTTACCAAAACATCGTCTTTAAATAATTGGAAGTTACGAATTTTCAAGCTGCTGGGTGGTACGTTTGCATTTATCAATTCACGTCTTTTTTGAAGGCATAAATTTTCTTTCTTTGAATCCTCATAGCTTAGGGCAGGCAATATAAAAAACCCCATAAAAAACCCCATATGGACTGATTTTTTTTCTAACGCTGCCTTAATGGTCAAAAATGGGAGTTCATCTAAACTAAAATTTATTTTCGAGGATGTTTTGATAAAACAAATTAAAGGGTCAAACTTTTAACGATAATGTCGATTTTCAGCTCCCTCCTCCGCCCCCCCCCCCCCCTCCATAAATTAAGTGCACGCTACTGGTTCACCCTCAATTAACATGACAGAAAGTTAACGATTTCTTAGCAACAACTAATCGTCTAATTTCTCCCAGATCACTCTTTGCCACGATACTGAAAAAGTCTCTTCTCCAATTGTTTCAAACAGTTCATGGTGCTCGTCAATCATCTTTTTCTGGTTTCCATCTAGTGTCCGGTTTATCACAATATGTTGATATTTTGGCAAAGTTTTGGCTCTGGGGTCATCTAAGATAGATCTAACTGTAATAACTAGTGAATTTTCCAGTTGAACAACAGTGGCAGCTCCAAAGAGAGATGGTGTAAGCTTGATTCTCGATATTGACCCATCTGTTTTAAAAACATGATTGTCGTCAAATGAAAAAGGGCCCACTTTGAAAGTACCAGTAAAGGTGAACTCTTCCCGTTCACGATTGTAGACGAGTCTCATTCGAGGAAGCGGAGCTAACGGTACAAGCCTCAAAAGAAATTTAGACACTCCTAACTTTTCACAGTAATCAACTGTATTTTCCAAAGACAAGCAACGGTAATTTCCCAGTAAATCAAAAGATCCATTGCACATTGTGAAGAAAATATTGGTTGCAATAAAATGAAATCGAAATTTACAACAAAGGTTCATTGGAAGCTAAATAACCACAATGGAAAACACCAGTTTGCTAGCTATAACATAATAAAAAAGCGAATCACCGTCATTTTACTACGACTTTAGGCAATCATTCATCAGCTATCTAAAACCATTATCATGCGTTCACCTTGATTAAGTTGTGCTATTTATTTTTTTCCTTTTTTTTTTAGAAAACTACTAGATCGAAAAATAAATTTTTTACGCAGTCAATTTCACTTCAGAGCCTGTCGGACAAAATAGTCGGACAAAGTCTGTCGGACAAAATAAATGACATCGTCTACAATGTAGAAGATGTTACAAAATGGCTAAATTTTTTAACGTCGTTCTTGTTTTTTTGGAGCAACCGAAAAGAAGTGGACGCAAACAGACCACAAGCATGAGCTCTTTGATAAATAAAAAATTCGAGCAAATGACGTGTCACTTCCAAAACCCCATCTCCAAGTTTCAAGCCCGCCTCTGAGTGACCTCGAGCAGAGAATAAAGTTAATAGTAAGCTCGATGAAGGAAATGTAAAGGGAGGAATAAGGCTTGCTACTTCGGATGACAAAACAGCTCCTTTTTCAACTGAAAAGTATCAAAAAATGTTGTCTAAGCACCCGCAGCCAGCCAAATTTGCAGCTCCAAATCCAGAAAAATTGGATAGTTTTTTCGTAACCGATTTCAACCTATACAAAGCGATAATGTCCTTTCCAAACGGATCAGCAGCAGGTCCTGATAAAATAGTTCCTCAAATTTTTAAAGATCTTGTTAGTAAGTGTGACCTTTGACCAGAATGTGAAAAATGCAATCTCTGCAGAGTTCGAATTTTTAGCAGCGAGCCTTCCGGATTGGTGATTATTAAGAATTAAGAACGTTATTGGAACGATTGGCCAAACGGTGAGGGCTGGAATATTCTGGTATTTTAAAATTTCAAAAATTCGAATTATGACGTCATATTTCTGAGAAACGTCAGAAACGGCCATTTTTGCTAAAACTAGAAAGAAGAACAGAACAAAATTAGCTGCGCTAACAATAACTACGAAATCGAGATTGGAAAACGACAACGAGTTACAGAGTAACAGAGAACACTCCGAGTTGCAACTATTGTGCTGCTACAATAGTTGCAAGGCCGTTGCGAACAATGGTGAAGGGTGAAAGACGGCCTTCCGGATTAAGAAGAGATCAGGATTAACGAGCTTGATCCAGCGGATTCATCAATCCGTGTGCCAGTCGGTCATATTTGGAAGTTTGACCTTGAGAAAAGCAAAAAACACTTGATTTTGGAGTGAAATTTAATTTTTCAAAAATTCGAATGGAGCCTGTCATGCACGATTTTCTCGCGATAACTGAAAACAGAAAAAGAGAAGTCAGAACAATCGAGTGACAATCGCGGGAAAGTTGCAAGATAAATCAGAAGGAAATTGCTATTCGCAATTTCCGTCACAATAATAATCTAGAGTAGAGCTGTCCTATTTGAAATAGAAGACAGAGTGTTCCTGAGAACTGGACAATTATCCAACTAGTCAACTATTCGAACTGGACCAGAGTGAACCTTCGGTGGAAAGGTGGACAGCTTGAGTGTCCCAATGGTTCACATAAAACTACATTCTAGAGTACAAACTTGTTCCTGTTGTTGAAACTGACAAACATTAAACTCATTTGGTTACATTATTTAACTCTTGAGTTGCTTACCGACTTAATTACTCCCAATTCTTGAGCATGCTACAATGTGAGTACCAATTTAAATTTCTAGAGTGTGTTTTATAATTGTTATATTGAGGTAAGGCGAGTTTTAGGTTGATCCATCTGAAATGGATCAAAGTTCCACTGTCTAAGAAAAAGTAACTTAACGGATTGTTCCGACCCGGTTTTTAACGGCGTTCATTTATTTTGGGTATCTAGAGACCTAAGTATGGGGACGTTATTATTTCTAGAGTGGGGGGATATTTTGGTAGTAGCCTTTAAGCGGTAACGGGTCGTAGTCTCATGTCACAAGCGAACCGAATTGGCTCCGACTGGTTTGAGGTGGAAAAACACAAGAGATAGTGTCCCTGACTCTTGAGCCAACGGTTTTAGGGCCTATTTTTCTTAAGCCTCATGTGTGACTGCAGTAGACGAATGTTACATAGTGTTTTTATGGCGCTCCTGGGTGTTTACGACATCAAGACTACGGAGTCGAACCCACTTGAGACAGCTTCGGGCTACTTGCCCATTCTAGAGTACCGGTGGTACGGTTCGACAGGAACGTGCAAACCTTCCGGTTGTACCGCGATAGCTTTTTAAGAAAACGCGAGAAAACTTCCTGGTACGCTCTCCGAACGAGGCTTAGCTAACCGAGTAAAGGGGGGCAACTAGGGGGACAAAAACACGAGCAAAAAGACAAAAAGCAAAACAAAAAACCAAAAAAGGAATAGAAAAAGGAACAAAAACCATAAAACGAAAAAAGACAGTGACTTTGACACCAGATCAGTTGGATCAAACCTTTATTTTAATTAAATAGTATACCCATACTGTTTTACAAGTTCGATCGTTTCGATCAACCTAGCAATTTAACTCAATAACCTTAATAAAGTGCCCGAGTGTGGGGCGTTGTCAAGGGTTTTCAGATAGCTTGGAACTTAGCTGGACCAATAGGAGACTTGACTGGAAGAGCTGACCAGCCGAGTGGGAAAGTGGTTCAGGAGCACTTGAGCTGAACCAATAGGAGACTTGACTGGAAGAGGTGACCAGCCGAGTGGGAAAGTGGTTCAGGAGCACTTGAGCTGAACCAATAGGAGACTGGACTGGAAGAGGTGACCAGTCGAGTGGGAAAGTAGCAAAGAAGGATTTGGGCAGTTCTAGAGAATTCTCAAGTTGGGCAGAACGGGTATCGTTAAAATCCACATTACATTATAGGAGATAAGTGTAAAATTGGATAAGCGAAATCCCCCGGTTTTGAGGAACGTTTTTACTTAAGCAGGCCTGGAAACAGGTCTACGGTTTTCTCTTGAGAGTTTTAGCACCCGGCGCTTAAGGTAATTTTTAGGCTTAAGAAGGGGGGCTAAAAAGGGGGAGGTTAGAAGGGGGGCTGGTTAGGTTAGAGGTTGGCGGTTGTAAATTGTAAAAAGGGGGGAAATTAGAGTAACTAATTAGCCGACATCGTTGATTTAGTTACATTAGTCATTAACACGCGTTGGTAATAATAGGTGGATATCGAAACTTGAACTCGAGTTAAGGAAGGTAC
This sequence comes from Symsagittifera roscoffensis, assembly GCF_963678635.1. NCBI lineage: Eukaryota > Metazoa > Xenacoelomorpha > Acoela > Convolutidae > Symsagittifera > Symsagittifera roscoffensis. Next base: position 1,835,767 of record NC_087071.1, read on the forward strand.
CCTGGTCGGATTGGTAGGGGGGAACGGACGTAGACAATTCTGGTGATACCCAATAAGATTATTAGTTGGGGGGAGGAAAACGCGTGGCAATTAGGTACCAGACATTTTTTTTTTCGACAAAAGGTAGACATTGGTCACCTTTGAATTTTAGGTGGGCTCATCTTTCTGTTTTTATTACTTTTTTCTAGCTTGGATTTTTTGTTGCATTTTGGTGAGGATTTGTGTTTAGTTTTTATACGAACAGGTGATCACAAGATACCTGCGAACAGGTTTTGGTCTCAAGTTGCTTGGAACTTTGAAATAGAGGTAACTAAATAGAAATAAGAAAAAAGGGGGTCAGCATTTGGCTTTTAAGAGAGGGTTTTTGGGAAAATTTTACTAGAGCTTGAGTGGTGCTACAAGGTACAGTGAATCAAGAAGTCCCCATAACGAAGAAGAAAGAGGTCCCACCGCTCAGACACTTGTCAACAGTCTTGGGACAGTGCCAAAGAAGTCTTGGGACAGAGCAGTCTTGGGACAGTGCAGTCCTGGGACAGTGTTGGACCAGAACAGTCTTGATACAGTCTTGGGACAGTACGGTCTTGGGACAGTGGTCTTGGGACAGTGGTCTTGGGACAGTGGTCTTGGGACAGTAGTGTTGGGACAGTGTTCTTGGGACAGTGGTCTTGGGACAGGGGTCTTGGGACAGTGGTCTTGGGACAGTGGTCTTGGGACAGTGGTCTTGGGACAGTGGTCTCTGGACAGTGGTCTTGGGACAGTGGTCTTGGGACAGTGGTCTTGGGACAGTGGTCTTGGGACAGTGGTCTTGGGACAGTGGTCTTGGGACAGTGGTCTTGGGACAACGGTCTTGGGACAGTGGTCTTGGGACAAGGGTCTTGGGACAGTGGTCTTGGGACAAGGGTCTTGGGACAGTGGTCTTGGGACAGTAGTCTTGGGACACTAGCCTTGGGACAGTAGTCTTGGGACAGTAGTCTTGGGACACTAGCCTTGGGACAGTAGTCTTGGGACAGTAGTCTTGGGACAGTAGTCTTGGGACAGTAGTCTTGGGACAGTAGTCTTGGGACAGTAGTATTGGGACACTAGCCTTGGGACAGTAGTCTTGGGACACTAGCCTTGGGACAGTAGTCTTGGGACAGTGGCCTTGGGATAGTACTCTCAGGACAAGGGTCTTGGGACACTGACGGAAACTACTGGGACAGTACCGAACAGTCTTGGGACAGTAGAAAGAAGCCTGAGACGGTACAAAGAAGAGTAGGGACGGTAATTGGAAGTCTTGGGACGGTATAAAAATTGAAGTAAAATTACAATAAGTGTTTTAAGACAGAATTAAGACAGAACAAGACTAATTGGAACCCGGTACGGTTGAGACCACAAATAAAGAAAGTTTCTCGAAAAGTTTAGAAAGAGAACTGGAACAAGGTTTTTACCACGTTGCATATTTCTTTTTAATAATTTTTCCTCGAAAGATTTTATTCTTAGATTAGAATTGTGTAAATAGTAATATTGTAAATAAGAGCAATTGTAAATAGAAATAATGAGACGGAGTAGGTTACCGGTGCTAGAAAAAATGTCAAGTGGATCAAACACGAAATATAACTCGTCGCTGCGCGGAACGACATCAAGGGGCCCAGGCAAAACAAAAGATAACTTTTCAGTTAGCTGGTCAGCACGAGGAGTAGCACCGAGAACAAGACGCGAGAAGAAGCGAAAGAAAAACAGGTGGAGCCCACAATCGAAATCGATCTAGAGACACCAGACCAGAGCGTAGATGAAGTGGAGAAAAAGACAACGGAATCCACACCGATGCCCCATATGGAAGATCAAAATCCAAAAACCGTGGAGTTTTCGCCGATAGACGCGTTGGAAGACACAACAGGCAATACCCGAGAAACGGTGAAAGACGACTCTCAAGTAAAGAAGACATCTTTTACAGAAAAGTTGGCGATGATGAACGGAATGAAATCGAAAGACAACACGGCCGAAGAATCACAGACTGGAAGAGCACGAACATTTGGGACAGTGAGCACGAAGGCGACAGAAGCCGACCCAAAGGAAGAACAAGCCAGAACAGAAGAGGCAGCCGAAAACAAGACAACGGCTGTTCATGAGACAGCTGCTCTTGAGCTTGGCGACCTGATGACAAAGCTAAATCAGATCGACAAAAAACTAAAGTATAGTGAGGAAGATAGAGACTTAATACGGAAAGAGTTAAAATACAACAAACACGAATATCTGGATAGTTATTTTAACCTGGCTAAGGCGACAGACGAGAGACTCCAGCAGATGTCGGACAAGGTAGATGCCACCAATGAAGAACGAGATAAGAACATCAAAAAAGATATGCAACAGTTGAAAAACCGATATGATGATGTCAACAGCCAATTAGGTAGCCTGGAAAAAAGAATGGACATAATGAACAGGAATCAGGCCGAAAGTTCGTGTGCAATACAGGCGAAATTGGATGCAATCTTGAGAAATTCTACCTCACAAGAAAGACCGGCAGTGGATCGCACGCAAGGCACCGGAGTTGACTTTGTGGAACCACAAGGGAACAAACGGCAATCGACACCGTTGCCTTTAAACCGGGATGCGGTAAGCATAGCACCAACGGCTGCGAAAACAATCATGAAAAATGGAGCATCAAACACAATGAGTGGCCCGGGGGACTAAACAGCTAACAGCAACGCAGGTCCGGATGCCATGACGTGGGCAAGCACTTGGGAGATGATGAACAGGACTCTAGAGGCCTTCGCCACGAGGAACACTGACTCGAGCGATAGGAGAGACGGGAAATCAAGAAAAACTTTCAAGAAGCCAAAGGAATTCAAAGACGACTCCGATGGATGCATCGACACTTGGGTGGAAGTGATGAGATTACACCTAGAGCAAAATAACTTAAATGATGAAAGACAAGCATGCACAGCCATACTCAGCAACTTAGAAGGCACGGCATTAAAATGCGTGGTTGCAAAGAAAGAAGAAGAACGCGATACCGCGGACAAGATCTTCGAAATATTGCTGAATCGATTCGGGTCAGGCATGAAGGGTCACCAAGCGATGATGCGATTTGAAAAGAGAAGGCAGAGGGACGACGAGTCAATAGATCGGTTCCTAGATGACCTCGAGAGCTTGAGAAGGAGGAGTGACCCAGAGGAGTCGACAAACAGAAGGAACTTTAGCATTGCCTCGAAGTTCATTGATGGGGTAAAAAGTGATGGCTTAAGGACAATGTTAGCAACATACTACACATTGTCGAAAGACAGCGCACCAACCCCAGAAGAAATGAGACAGAAATCAAGGGAATACATGCTGATGAAGCCCAAGAAATACTCATATTCAGAAAACAGAAACACGCAAGGGGGAGGCCAACCCCAGAGGTCATCATGGTACAAACCTAGAGATGATATGGACAAGCGCAGATCATGCGCGAACTGTGGGTCGGCGGATCACCACGTGGCTGACTGCACAACATACAAACAAGGCATGAAGAGCCTAGGATACGCACCGGATGAGGAGGACATGAGCCAGATGGAGGAACACGAGTACTATAATGGCTTAATCATCAAGATAGGCGCTAGATGCTTCTTCTGTAAAAGGGAGTGGCACTTCAGAATGGATTGTCCCTTGTTCTGGGAAGCGGTCAAGGACCAGAGTCACCCCAAACATAATTGGCATTAGCGGCGGTGCAGAATCAGCGGAACAGGCAAAACGAGTTTGAATCGAGGAACTTAGTAGCACCAAGCACGGAATTGCCGACGAAGACAGTGAAAGCAGTAACACATGTTAATGTTGCGATACAATCCGCGGCCGGGAACTCTCTAGAGATAAATTATAAGAAAGCGGCGACGGAAGCAATTGCCAAAGGGAAACAGGATCTAGCTGCAAAAGAAATAGAGCAACGACTAAAGCTGGAGATCGAAAGACAGAATTTTAACGAAGCATTAACCGGATCGAACCCAACACCAGAGGCTATACCGGGCTCAACAAAGACCGGGAATTGTAACACTGTAAAAATGGTGACGGGTAAGCCATTTGGCATATCGAAAATCGGGGCAAGAATAATGTCGATAATCACAGTGGGCGGCCACGAGGTAACCAGAAACTTGAGCGAACCGAGCGACCAGACAATAATGCACATTGACGTGTATGCAGATTACTTGAGTGGCATAAGCCCACAAACGACTTCTAGAGCGCTGAGAGCACTACTCATGAGAGGGGGCAGCAAGTCGGTACGTGTTGATAACAGATATACTGAAGCTTATGGTCCACACGAGGTGATGCTAAATATAGATGGGATCAACATCTATACCAAGACGATGATAACATGTGACGAAGACCTAATTGGGCAAATCTATGTAGGGAAAGAAGAGTTGAAAGTGAGATCGATTGGACACTGCGCCATGCTTGAAGAAGATGCAATGCACATCGGGACGGAGGCAGATGTGACAGGGCACGTGCTAGATATAAGTGGCAAAAAGACTCAGTTGCGTGGGTTACTTGATACGGGAGCAGTCTTGAGCGTCATACCAATCGAAACTTGGGAACGGATGGGCTTTGACAAAGTGACTTGATAGACTCGAGAATACGGCTGTCAGCTGCCAACAAAGGGGCCCTTCGGGTGCTGGGCAGGACGCCGATAATAGCCCTCAATTTGGGGGAACGTAACCTGTGGATGAGCTTTATCGTGGTAGAAAACCTAGATGAATCTGACCAATTCATTTTGGGCAGAGACTTCATCAGGAATTACGACGTGACGATTGATCTAAATAACGCAATGTTCAGGATACGGAACCCGGATAGGAGGTACGCAATCAAACCGGTAAATTTAATAATGGCAAATGAAAACAAAGCACCGGTATTCTTGAGTAGGAGGGTGAGGCTATAAGCTAATGAAGCGGCAATCGTAAGCTTGAGGATGAAAAATTACAATGAACTAAGTGACAACAAACTATAGTTCCGAATCCTAATAGTCAAAGTGCTGCTGTTTTAGGAAGATCATTCTCGATAACGAAGAGCGGCCTCTGCGTCAGTGTCTTGTTGAATACCCTTGATATACCGATCACGATACAGAGAGGGAGGAAACTGGGATATGCTTTACCGGTTAAAACTCGATATGAAACGATTGAGAACTCAAAACAAAATGAAGTTGTTGATTGTCCCAATCACAGGGACAAAATTTGTATCTTGAGACGATTGCAGAAAATAAAAGATTCTTCAGGTCTTATTAAATCACTTAAGTCAGAAACGGACGATGGGCTGTCGAGCTGTTCGAACTTTCCAGAGCGACCCACACTAGATGAAATGCAAACTGATAAACCGGTTCTGCCGGAGATTGAACATTTGAAGGGCAAACTGAAAGATGAACAGCTCGAAGCCATCAAGGACGTACTAGAGCGGACCGAGGAAGTTTTTCGAGGCATAAGGCGGATATCGGGTGTTGTAATTTTGTTGAGCATGAAATAGAACTTGAGGAAAACGCGGTACCACACAGGGAGGGGGCGAGGCGCATGACCCCACACAAATCGGACGCGTGTAGAAAAGAAATCGAGACGTTACTAGAGTATGACATGATAGAACCATCCAAGTCACCGTGGGCGTGTGGAGTAGTGATGGCCAAAAAGAAAGGCGACCAGTTGAGGTTTTGTTGTGACTTTCGATACCTGAACTCCGTCACGGCGAAGGATGCCTATCCCATACCTAGAATTGATGAGAGCCTCTCGAAGTTAGGTGATGCAAAATTTTTTACGACTCTTGATTTAGGCTCGGCCTTTTGGCAGGTACCACTAAGGAAGCAGGACAGGGACAAGACAGGGTTTGCCTGCGAGTTGGGTCTGTTTCAATGGAAACGGATGCCATTTGGACTTTGCAATGCCACAGCCACGTTTCAGCGGTTGATGGCACACGCGCTGATAGGCGTGACGAAGAAGTACGGCAATCTGGTAATGTGCTACGTGGATGACGTGGTAATAGCGACGCCAACACTGGAAGACCACATTGAGAGACTTGACGAAGTGTTTGCATGCATGAAAAGGTCGGGGCTAAAGTGTAAACCATCGAAGTGCGAGATACTCAAGGACTCAATAAAATACTTGGGCAGGATGGTAGACAAGCACGGCATCAGACCTGATACGGACGCCGTGGAAGCGGTCCTAACCTGGAAGTCACCGAAGACAGAGCACCAGTTGATGAGCTTCCTAGGTTTCGCTAACTATTATAGAGAATTCATCAAAGGCTACGCGGACAAGGTATACCCGATGCAACAATTAATGAGACACAAGGGCAAGAAGTTCACGTGGAACAACGCAGCAGAAGGGTCATTCCAGAGAATAAAGAAAGAGCTATGTGAGGCACCAGTACTGGGTATGCCGACTGAGAAAGGGATGTACGTGCTGGACACGGATGCGTCGGTAGTCGCGATTTCTGGGATTCTCCACCAAGAACAAGAATGGAATGGGAAGACAGTCTTGAGACCAATAGCGTACGGGAGCAAAGTCCTGAGTGACACGGAAATGAAGTACGGAGCACCGAAAGCAGAGATGTTCGCGGTGGTTACCTTTTTCGAGAAATACAGGGCATACCTGGGCAGTGAGCCATTCAAGTTGCGAGTAGATAACCGAGCACTGAGCTGGCTGAAAACGTACTCAATGGACCAAACTTACATTGGGAGGTGGATAGTTCGCCTGGACGGATACAACATGATAATTGAGCATAGAACACGAGACAAACATCAGAATGCCGACAGCTTGAGTAAGAAGACGGAGTTCTATGAGAGACAAGAGCAAAGAGAGGCAGACAGACCTGAAATCAAAGATGTTTTCTCCTTCATGGACAAGGAAACGTACGACAGTCTTCCACTCACGAGATGGCTGGACAAGTCAGGCAAACCGATAGAAGATCATCCTGAATTACCTAAAGAACCTCCAGAGAAGACCATCATGCAGAAGAGCAAAAGGATTCCGATAGAGATACTACTCAAGTCGAAGATCGTGAAGGAGACGCTCAAGGCAAAAGGCTATGATCTTAACCAGGTAGAAGCAGGAACTGCACAGATAGATGATGACTTAATGAGGTTGCTCGAGAAACTATCAGATGATAAGCCCGTGATCCAAGAGAAGGGTCAAGAGGAACCGGAAGTCACTATACTTCGGAGAAAAGAGACAGTGAACGATACTGACTCCTCAGGAGGAAGCGTCACTGACAGCAAAGATGTCGAGCGGTCACTAGTTGACAAGATCCCCGAAAACATTCTGGAGCAGACCAAGGTTAGGAAAAAGAGAGTGACGTTCAAAGAAGATACAGGACACCTGGGACTAGGTCAAGAGTCCGGGGAGCGTTCCATGTTCTCGGAAGAGGAAACCGGACAAGGAGAATTATCCGAGGAGCGTGAAGGATGGGATGAAGACTCGGATGAGAGCAGCGAAAACCAAGACAGTCTGTGCATGATATTGGCGGAAGAGAAGACAAGGCACCACGACAGGGAGTTATAGACGGATCCATCTTCAGGAACATACAATATGGACATACAGGAGATGCGAGGTGGTGAGGAACTTGAGAAAATTGCGGTTGCAAGGAAGCCATTCAGGGAACTATCATGCAACTCAAACATCAGAACGAATCTGGTGCCAGAAGATGATATGAAAATCGTGAAAAGGATGATATGCGTGAAGCTGAGCGACGACATCCACAAACCTGGTGAGATGAATGGACAGATCATGGCGCTAAAGGAGCATGTCAAGGCGAGATACAGGCTGTCAGACCTAATAAGAGCCCAAAAGAATGACAAAATGACTAGTAACCTCTCCAAATGGATCCAGACGGGGGTCAAGGAGAACGGGGAACTCGAGGAAGACAGCTACAAGATCTTGAGCCAGTTCTACAAAGAAAAGAAAGACTTACTCTACCACACAGCTGATGGGGTGGTAGCATGCAAAAGGAAAGATGAGGAGAAGATATTACACAAACACAACCTCATCATACTACCGCAATTGTATCAAACGGAGGTGCTTTTCAGATCGCAGGACCAGATGGGACACCAGGGGATAGATAAAGTACAACAAAGGATACTTCACAGGTTTGATTGGCCAGGAATGAGAAAAGCTTGCGAGAGATGGGTGAATGCCTGCCTGGCATGCCTCCAGGTGAAAGACCCAAGGAAGATGAAGTTTCCCCTCAAGTCTGTCGAGAGCTCGGAGTTCAATGAAGTGGTGCAGATAGACCATCAAAAAATCTGCATGACGGAGTCGGGATATAACCAGATACTGGTTATAATAGATCACTTCACAAAGTTGGCGGAAGCGGTTCCGTGCCAGACAGCCTCGGCCGAGGAGACATGTGATCATCTGATAACGCATTGGATATCGCGGTATGGTTGTCCAATGACTTTCCAGTCGGACAACGGCAAAGCTTTTGTGGGGGACTTGACAAAAGAGTTGATGAAGAGATCGCACATTGCTCAAACACACTCGACAACCTACCATCCACAGACCAACGGGTTGGTAGAGAGACAGAAAAGGACACTGGTAAACATGTTAAGGGTATACTGCTCAAGATACATTACGGACTGGGATAAATACCTGCCACAGGTAGTAGGGGCCTACAACAGTACACAGCACTCAACGACGGGCATCAGTCCCTTCATGATGTTGACGGGCAGGGAGAGAGCAATGCCTCTGACATTCTTTTACCCGGAATACGAAGGGAAAAGGACGTCGCCTCAGGCATACGTGAAAGAAGCGATCAAAAGACAACAGGAGTTAAACGAGCTATGCAGGAGGAACACGGCGCAAGCGCAAATGAGGCAACGCAGAAAATATGACGAAAAAATATTACGAGCGAAGCCATATGAAGTGGGCCAATACGTGTGGGTCTTCCAAAATGTCATACCGCCCAAGGGAACAAAGAAACTACTCAAGAAGTGGAGGTGACTATTCATGATAACGGAAGTTCATCAACAAGGACGGTTCTATCGCTTGAGTACTGGGCGAGCGGCACATTATGAAAATCTGAAGCCTCACGTCCCGTCCCCGGAGGATTGGTGCATACCGAAGGACATGGAGGGTCTTGAGTACCTGGTGGTAGAGCCAGCGTGTGAAGTGAATGAAAAAAGCACCAGAGAGAAAAATGATGGTAATGAGAACATGAGTTTGGACGACAATGAAAAGGTAGGAGTGGAGTCTGATGCAGGATCATTTGTAGAAGAAGACTGGATCGACCCGGAGCAAGATGAGGTGCCGAAGTGGATGGAGCCAGATCGACCAACACCAGCGGAAACCAGGACTGGCAATCGTAAACGCACCGGCATGAGGTACAATAGGTACGGGGATGACTTCTTGATCGATAAGATACAGTCAGACGAATTGGGCGAGGAACTACTGAGTGCAGGCGAACTGGAAGCCGAAGAGGAATGGCAGGTCATTGACAATGGTAGACACTATCCGCAGGAAGACTACTCGACGCCAGAACTGGAGACGGATCTCGAACAGAGTGAGATAGAGAGGAGGGAGAACACGAACTTGAGGATACTAGAGTGGATGCGCGACGTCAAAGACGAGAGCCGCGAAGGACAAAGCATTCAACAAGTCGATGCATCAGCGGCAAATTACATGAAGGCAGAGGACCCTCTTTTCGGATGGACGGCAACAGACAGGCCACTGGACATTCCTCAGGACAATTTAGACCCGACAACATCGACGGGGACGTCGATAAATATTTTTGTCCGGGGAGTGGGGGTAGGACTTACCCACACCGACAATTTGATGATAAAGAAGCTCAAGGAAGTGAGAGAAACAAGCGAATTGGAACTGGAAGAAGAAGAGCCAGAGCCTACCATAGGTCGGAATTTCAAAACGAAATTTGAAATACCCAATGAGTACTCAGAAAACATCATGATAACGGATAGCGACTTCATCCTGTCAAACAGGACTAGTGCGATCTGCATCACGACGGACATGAGTTTCAAATCAAGATTGGAAGCTGACTTCAAAAGAGAGTACCAGAACGTGGAGTTTCTGTTCAGACAGAGACCAGGACTGAGAGGGATGGCAGCGCTTCCACCATCAGTAGCACAAGTCCCGGGCAAATATCTGTGCTTCCTAGTGACGAGGGTCAAGGACAGGAACACAATCAATCCCGAACACGTGATGTTGGCGCTAACAAGACAACGAGATTTCATGATTGAAAGAGGAATAACGGAGGTCTCGATGCCGGTGTATGACCCAAACAGGGGCAAACTGAGCTCAAGGGAATTGTACGCTATCCTACACGTAGTCTTCGCGGAAACTGAAGTATTGGTGTATCTGCACAAGAAGGGGTGCGGCTCAGGTAAAGGGATCTTAAGACGCGATTGGCATGACAATTAAATATTAGAGGAACTAACGGTGCTAAAACATAAAATGAATCTGCATGCTTTTAAGGAAATTCCAATTGAATTGTTTTTAGTGGAATAAGAATGATAAGATTTTAACCATACTGGTAAAAAGGGGGTCTCTAGGTTAGGAACATGTCATGTTAAGTTTTAATATGGTTTCTGTTTTCAGATCAAGTTTGAAAAACAAAGTTGAAAATCCAACTATACTCAAGCGAGAAACAGAAAGAGAAATCTTGATTGAACTCGCGATAATCGGCACCTACAGCAAGTATTTGCAAGGGAACATTTCTAGAGAATTCTTGAGTTGGGTAATACTTGAGTCGGTTAGGTAATTCTTGAGCTGGTTAATACATACGTCGGTAAGGTAATTCTCGAGCTGGTTAATACATACCTGTATACATCCCGAAGTCACAAAGAATGGCAGACAGATTCTGGAAATCCATGCCCGCGGCCCTGAAGAAGCTTACTCTTGATGAGCTGTACAGACGCCTGAGGGACCTGGATTATACCCAGATAGACGAGAGAATGGCGGTAATGCTGAATGCCATCCTCCAGTTGGAGGACCAGGGTGAATGCAGGGAGTCTGCGACGGAGGCTGTCTTGATGATCGGCTACACCACCGAGGGAATATCAAACCAAGAACAGACCAGATGGTTGTCTTGGAATGTGGATGGAGGAGTGAGGGGCTTTGACTTGGCAAGGAATCCTGGCCTGAGTAACAACACTGAATATGGCGCAGGGGAATTCCCACTACCAGCTAGGCCAACAGCAAGACCTACAGGCCAGGGCTCGAGTAAGGTGCCGTCGATGGCGCGAGCGCAACAGACGACCGAGGCATATCCGGATCTTGGCGTTCTAAAGAAAGAGCTCGAGAAGACGCAGAAGGAAAGGAACAAGGCGAACCTTGATCGGGATCAGGCAAAGCTGGATCGGGAGAAGGTTCAGCTGGAAAGGGACCAGGCGGTCAACGAGCGAGATCAGACTCTGAGGTTGCTTGAGATGCTAAAGGTTGAACATCAGCAGGAGCTAAGGGTGCGGGAGAATGCCGCGAATTGTGAACAACTGAAATCGGAGTTGGAGAGGATAGAACAACGACAACGCGAACTTGACGCACAAAAGGGAGCCAGGCCAAAGGAGCGAGTGGTTACCAGCTCGAGGCCAGAGTCACGCATGGAAGTGGATGAAGCCCCCAGGGCAAGAGGACGGTTCAACCTTGACCGCGAGGCCCGAGAACACATGAGTGAAGGGCTGAAAGTCTGGATACCTAACGAAGCAACGTCCTCCTTGCGTAGCCTAGAGACGCAACCCATACGCCCACTGATGGATGTGGTAGTGCCGGGATATACCCCAACCTCGACCTCGAGTGACAGTCAGGTGAGCGGCGGCTCATCGCGTCTGAAGGAGCTGGGCGAGAAGTTGCGGCAGAAAAGTCGTGAAAGTTCGGCAAGGCCGGAGCTTCCCCCAACTTGGAGGGAACAACCGGTCAGGAGCGTCGTGATCTCGAGTTATAAGAAAAACACAGAGAAGAGGTACCACAGGCACAATCGGCTGGATTGGAATGCGGAACAGAAAGCCAGGAGGGACTGCTTTCATGATGCGGCCTGGGTGGAGTATCTTGCGCCACCCCGTGTGCCAGAAGGTGCGGTTCACCTAATCATAGGGGACAGCCTGGTGCGGGTGTTGACCCGGATCCAATCGCACTGGCAGACAGGAATCTTGAGTTTTGCTGGAGCTGCCACGCCACAGATGTTGGCAACGCTTGAGATGCTAGGGATGACTAAAGTGTACACGATGACCCTGATGATCGGGACTAACGATGTATCAAGGGGAGAAGCGAGGAAAATAACGAGGCTGCACGACAAGATGAGCTGCCTTCTTGAGGAGCTGAGGATCCAGATGGATCCCATCCTGTTGACAGTATGTAAGTTCCCTTACAACATGATGTTCGATCAGCACGCCTTGGAGATGAACGAGAAGGTGCGGAACCTAAACAGGGTGATCCGAGAGATCCACTTGAAGAGTGTGCTCCCTGTCAGACTGTTGGACGTGGCGGAGCGCATGGAGCAAAAGGGATTCCCTGAGGACACCTCCAATGATGGAATCCATTTCGATAGACCGAGGGGAGCAGAGTGGCTGAATGACGTCTTCCAAGAACACATAAACACGCTAGAGGCGGATCTGCTAGAGACAGCCCAATTCACATTAGGGCCACCTCCGAACCCACCATTCCTTGCCTCAAGGGCCTTGTCTGGTCGCTTGGGACCGAGAGTTGACGTTAGAGACAGCTCGAGGAGCAACCAGGCCAGATTGCAGAGTGCCACGCCAATGGAGTCTGAGGAGGTGACGTCATCAACACCTCCAGGCTCGGCGATATCCTCAGTGGTAGTGGCAGAGAGCAAGCGGGAAAAGAGGTCTATGGAGACCGCTCGCTTGAGATATCCTGAGAAGGTGAAAGGACTGGACCTAGAGGGTTTGGAATGCAGGCGAGAATTGGCGGAGACTCTGGGTATGAACGAGTGTCGCACGAAGACTTAAACAGACATCATTGCGTGGACTGGTTGAAAGCTCATGAGGCGCACTTCTCGAGAACAAAATTGATGGAGACCGCGGATCTGACCGGAATTCCCACAAAAGCGATCATGGGACCCATTAACTACAGATCTCTCAAGCTGCTGGGGAGTCCTGGACTCATAGCAGAACCCCCCAAACACCGAACGAGCATCGCCAGGATCAGGTTGGCGACCCCGGCACAGTTGAAGGTGGTGGACAAGCTGCTCAATCCGGGGGAATGGAATTGCCAGATGCCGCTTACGAAGGCTCGAAATTGGCGGAAGATCCCAGGTACGGGAAGCCCTGTGGGAGCACCCAGCTGGCCAAAACCTTGGCAGTTTACGATAGAGCAGATCCAGCTGCTGCGAGAGTAGTCATTGTGGCGGGATCAGACTTCGAAGGGACGTCTCCTAAGTTGTTCTGGCCGGAGACTCTGATATACTCTTTGCCAGGAGCTGAATTAAACCAGATGTTAACTCTGGTGGTGGCAATAAAGTCGGAGATGCCCTGTGAGCCTGAGCTGCTATTGTTTGCAGGAATGAATGATCATCTGCACGCGATGGGACTTCTTGAGCAGCTGAAGGGCAATAAAATTCCGACATCGAGGAAGATATGGGAAGCCATTTAGACGTTGTTTGCAGCCATGAATGAAGTGCAAGAGAATGTTGTCTCGAGATTTGGATCCAAGACGAAGGTGGTGTTCACCACATCCCCTGGATACGCGAATATGCCACCCGCCCTACAATTCGTGTACGCGGTCTTGATCCTAGTAGCAGAGGGGAACGAATGGCGGATTCTAATGGCAGCCCCCAATCGGGAATTGGAGCCATCGAACCTGAGGCTCCGCAAGTCAGAATTGGCAGCGGCATGGGCGGACATATCTCATGCACTGAGGGGCTTTTATGGACTAGCCGACATCCTGATCGTATTAGACGAGGTGCTCTTGCTAGAGATATCGAACTTTGCCAGGCAACTTAAGTTCAGCCCAGTCATCGGGGACGATCACCCGGCGATAAGCCAATTGACGGCCAGCTTGTGGTTTCGGAGCATGGAGGTGAAGATCACGAATTCCACCAGCAAGTCTAGAGGTCCGAGTAACGAGAGAAAAAATGTGGCCGACACGGAGAAGCAATTAGAGTCGATGAAATATCGCTTGACGCAAGAGAATGGCTGGTGGCCATTTTTGACACAAAGGCTGGAGAACGCCACAAATAAGACGAGGGAGGAAGCACCACCCCTCGTGAAACAAGTCTGGAGTTTTCTGGAGAAACAACTGGAGCTGGCCGAAGTAAGAGACATGACGGTGGCTAGATTTGTCTCGGCCGCCAATGAAGTGACGATTGGAGGGTTCTGGAGAGAGCACTCCAAGGGTGAGCTGAGGACTAGAAGGGATCATGAGATTCTCAAGTTCATGAGTCCTTGCTGGGGGAAGGAATTCATGGCAGGAATGTTCGGCACCACAGCGACTATCTTTGGAGCCTTCGTGCAGGAGATACTGGGCATGCCAATCAGCCTGCTCTTGGCTTTGTATCTGGTCTACCCCAGATACTTGTTCAACATGGGCCCAGCGTACATGTTTAGTCGAGGAGTAGAGACACTCCGAGAAGATGGGTATCTGGCACTATTACTCTTGACCCATGGGGAATTGGTGTCGTTTCATCGATTGATGGAATATGGGGAGCCCCTGTCTATGGGGAAAGTCCACTCGAGCATCGAAACCTACTACTACAAGTGTGCCGCGGGGTTGAAGACGTTGTTAGGGCAATACCTCATGATGCAGAATCGGCACATGACGGGTGAAGATAAAAATCCAACCTCGAGAGAAGAATGGAACAAGATGAATGGAGGGATGCCTCTGTTGACGGACCTACGCCTAGCAATGAGGTCGGACCCGATGGGGATAATCCGGGGTCTAGAGGAGGTGGTGACCTGCATTTATGGTCCAGCAGTGACGTACGCATTCCCAGATCCCCTGGTAACAACGTATCGTCACTCTGTGACGCACTTGAGTCTTATCAGCATATGGATGGGACGGCGCTCAATTGGTGTCAGCAGGAGGTGCTTAGAGCGCAAATGAGCAACACGGTACTCTTTGGAAAAGTGAAAGATGCCGAGATGATAGTGTACAACTTCAGGGGGCAGATGCAATGTAGAATGGGAGGCAAGCGAGAGGGCCCCATCGAAACGTATCCCAAGTTTTGGAACTTGAACCCATTGACGGCAGACGGACGAGAGATCTTGAGGATTCCTGCTTGGAAGGAATGCTTTGCACTGGACAAGAGGGAGCTGGAGTCCATACTGGAGAAAGAAATCCTGCCAGCCGCCATGCCTGAGTTCCCGATAGTCAGGAGGATGACCTTGGGAATGAACAGTCCCTTGGTAATTCCCTCCATAATGGCGAGGATGACGACGGAGGAAATGCAGAAATATTTCACTGATGGCTGGGACCCCCTGTTCATCGGCTACACGGCGGCGGTCTACTTCCACACTAGCGAGGCGAAGATAAATTCGTGGACAACGCAAGCGAAAAAGATGAGAGGTTCGCAGCCCCCCGGATATGAGGTGGGAAAGGTCTTGAGAGCTCTTGAGCAGGAGGGACTAGAGAACATGCTACCAATATGGGATGATGGCAGGATGATCATGATGGAGGGGCACGTCGCATTGGTGGACGACATGAAATTTGCAACAAGAAAGTACAGGGCACCCTATGGCTTAGAACAGGTGGAAATGAGACAGGAGGGAAAAGAACTAGATGCAGCAGGTCAACTGCACGTAGCCCTGACGGAATAGAAGAAATTGGACCCTGCGACACCATCACCACTGTCAGTGGACACGCCTGGAGACAAGAGGAGTGGACCCGTGGAGGACCGGTTCAAAAGAATTCTCGAGAGAAGGAGAATTGAGTCAGAAGAAGAGAGTATGGATGAAACCCTCAGTGAAGCCGGTGAGGACATGGAATTGGGGAACACGCCTGAACCAGGACCATCAGGGGAGGAGCTCACCACTCAAGAGCTGTTGAAAGACTTGAGCGAGGAGAATTGGGCAGATACTGCCACTCCACCTCTGACTCCGTCCCCCCCGGAAGAATCTGGAATTGCCATTGGCAAGCGAGACCTCCGATATGGGGATGATACTCTTGAGCTCGGAGGAAAGGGAAAAGAACACTTTCGAAGAGAACAGGGACATGTTCCTGGGGTCTCTGAAGGACGATGCTTGGCAGGAGTTCTTAAAGGAATTCAATCAAGAAATGGGCAGCGAGACGACGCTGGACAAATTCAAGAAGGGACCGTGGGACACAGTCGTAAGGTTTGGAGAACCGCTTCTGATAGGATCGGGCCCGGATGAGAAGGCGAGAAAAGAGCTGCTGAACAAGCTGATAGAGCTGAGGAATTCACGATCGAAGACTAGAGAAGAAAAATGTGAGGACAGCTCTACTCTGAAACAAAAAACTGTAGATAAAATAGTTGATGATATAAAAAGGGACAAGGTTGGGACTAGTAATATGATTAAAAGTACTAATATCCTTAAGGCTCGAGCAGGGGGGAGGCAAGAGTTGGAAAGATTGGAGGTAGACAGAGAGGTCGAATCAGTGATGATAGCCACAACACCCTCAAGCAGAGATGTGAAGACTCGCAAGAGGAAGAGAGAAGTGGAGGGATTGGGTAGTCCTTCAGTGGATGCTGTTTCGGAAGGAAACTTGAGAGAGACGGCGCCCATGGTTTTGGCTCGATGCAAGACGGCGGCATACAAGAGCAGCACGGAGCTCAGAAGACCACTCGAAGTAGAGAGCGAAATAGAGGCTTCCACCAGTTCGACATCGGAGGAAGACTTCAAGCCTCAGAAGATAAACGTGAAGAGAGGTTCAACGAACGGACAGACATGGTAAGTGGATGTCGGCAAAGAATGGATCTCGAAGGCACACCAGGCCACGGGCAAGCAAGTGACGAGTGATCCACTGGAGAGGAACAAGACGAGGAACACCTCCCGGACATGGTGGGTGGCCCTCGAGACATTGAAGGAAATGAAGGACTGCTTGAAGAAGTTGGACAGTGGAGTAGCTCGCAAGCGACGCAATTGGGCCACCCAGCAAAAGGCCGAGGTTAACAAGATAGAAATGGCGAATCAGCTGAAGAGGTCCTGGCAGAACTTGTTGAAGGATTATTTTGAAGAGGCAATGAGGACACCCTCATCAGCACCGCCATTGATGGCGAATCCCTTCGTTAGAACTGCAGGACAATTAATGTTCACCTGGTGTCTGGTGGGAATAGAGTTGGAGACATTGACCTCGTATGACAGGCTGAAGTTGGGAAGCAAGAAGCTAGATGTGTATCAAGCACTGATGCAACACGTGGCCATGGACAATTCAGGCTTGAGCCTGGCTAGGAGGAAGGATGCCACATGTTTCTTGAGATGGATAATGTCAATGATGTCTGATAGCACCATCTTGGCATGCCACCAGAGAGCAAGCGTAAGTAAAACCATGGAGAAAAGAGTCTCAACGATCATCTTGAACGTGTATCAGAGTACAGGAATAGAAAAGGAAGATGGTTCCAGACTATCCCTAGAGAACCACAGAAAGCTAGACGAGATACGGAGGTTTCATAATAAGAAGTTCGAAGAAGAACATGACGATCACCGTAACCTGGCCTCGTCAGAACAGTACTCGAGACTCAGCGAGAAGGGGGAATACCAATACGTGTCGGGAGTGATGGGAATAGCCTACAACCCCTTCTTAGACTCAGAAACTGGAGGCGCTCACAGGAACCACGAGGTTGCGGAGCTACTGAAGTTTTGGACAGAAAGTGAAGTGCAAATAGTTGCGGAGTGTTACGCGAGAACTACGGTGAATATAGCGACAGCTCTCGGATTCTTCTCGAGAATGTGTAGTCTGCAGTCACTGGAGAGGCTAGAGTCTGAACACCATTTAGTGACGGCGTTGAGCGTAGAATCATGGCCTGGGGTGTTGCAGGTGACTCAAAAACACATCCGGAGCTGGAAGGTTGGTCTCGAGGCGGAAATGGGGTTTCCCATGAGCGAAGCTTATGGCCTGCCATTGAACGCAAAATCCCTGATAGGGTCAATGATGGTCAACTTGTGCGGAAGCCACTACCCACTGCACATGGCGATGGTGGAAGCATCCAGCCAGAGAGTACTGGTGGACAAGGCCTTCTCAGTGCCCAAGTGCGTGAGGTTGGCTCGGATATCGCATCACTCGCACAAGTTGTTGAGAAAAATCAGAGGGACAGTACCGAAAGAGTTGAGAGATGACTTGAGTGAAATATGGGGAGAAGAACTTTTGAAGTTGGAGAGTGAGAACACAAGCGATCACGAGAGACAAAACGTGATCGGAAAACCTGTGGGAGGTGCTCCAAACATGGAAGATAACGACACGATGCATGAGAAAATGATAGAGCTTGAGCCTCTCTTGGAAGCCTCGGGGGAGCGTAACCTCAGGAGCATTGAGATCACCCATGGAGAATGCCCATGCCACTGTTTGGCACAAACGGTGTGGTATCCAGATCACAAGAATCTTTGCCTGGTGTGGGCTATGGAAGAAATTCGGTCGATCGGACTACCGGATCACCGGCAGAAGGTGACGCTCTTGGTAGTGAGTACGATGCTGGCTCTGAGATGGATAGAAGAGAATATAACGAAGTATCGGGAAGCAACGACGCCAACGGCTGAGTCAATACGTGCGATAGACTACAGCAGGAGACTCGAGTTGTTTGAGACTGCGTGCAAAGTATTCGCTATACCAACGGAGGTCAGGCACGTATGGAGCCGCTTGAGGTACTTTCCATGGTTTCGAGCGACACTAACGTCTTGGTTATACATGACAACGAAAGATCACATGAGAAAGCATCAGAAGGAATATCGACAGTTCCAGGCCGAGATCGGGCCGGAAGCTTTCAAGAGACCCCTGTTAACCCATCGAAATGCGATCACGACAGGATGGAAGAGAGTGGGTAAAATGTCTAGAGACAACACCAAAGCGAGGAAATCAATACTAGAGGAAGACTTGGCGAAGAACGTGAGCTTGAGCCTGCACAACTCCTTTTGTTTGAACCGGGAATCTAGAGTGAAGGCACTACCGAACCAGGCAAAGAGGTTGCAGGAGCAAAGAGAATGGATGCGATCCTATAAACAGCTGAAGGCCTTGGAGGAGATCGTAATTAGCTCCGATGATGAAGAAGAGCTGTTGAGACAGTTTGCCGTATCTAGTACTTCAGGGTGCGGCACCTCCAATTCGAAGAGTGCGAGATGAGT
Source organism: Symsagittifera roscoffensis (assembly GCF_963678635.1). Classification (NCBI taxonomy): domain Eukaryota; kingdom Metazoa; phylum Xenacoelomorpha; order Acoela; family Convolutidae; genus Symsagittifera; species Symsagittifera roscoffensis. Next base: position 1,854,950 of record NC_087071.1, read on the forward strand.
GGATGGTTTGAATGGATCTTGAGTCTTGAGAGGGAAGGGGGGCTTGAGTGTGGATCCGGGTGAAACCTGGGTTCACGAAAAAGAAATTTTAACGAATCAAATTTTGTTATTAATATACTATATTTACTATATAAATCAAAATGCTGCATGACAATTTCCTGATTGAATGGGACAAAAGAAATTTTAAATGATTGGCTTAAAAAGCGAGAATTCAAGGGTGCAGGTGTGTGCAGATTTTGATTGCTGTTTAGCGATAGTGTGAAAATTTTACATGGCCGTGAATTTTGGGGTGTAGATAAGCTTAAGTCTGCTGCAAACTTCTGTAAATGACCACTGGCACTGTACCTTGAGCAACACTCGGTTTTCGGGGACTCACTGGCAGACGACAGCACGCGATGAGGACATCGATCTCGAGTCCGGGGAGTATGTGCCAGTCGGTCATATTTGGAAGTTTGACCTTGAGAGAAGCAAAAAACACTTGATTTTGGAGAGAAATTTAATTTTTCAAAAATTCGAATGGAGCCTGTCATGCACGATTTTCTCGCGATAACTGAAAACAGAAAAAGAGAAGTCAGAACAATCGAGTGACAATCGCGGGAAAGTTGCAAGATAAATCAGAAGGAAATTGCTATTCGCAATTTCCGTCACAATAATAATCTAGAGTAGAGCTGTCCTATTTGAAATAGAAGACAGAGTGTTCCTGAGAACTGGACAATTATCCAACTGGTCAACTATTCGAACTGGACCAATGGTTCACATAAAACTACATTCTAGAGTACAAACTTGTTCCTGTTGTTGAAACTGACAAACATTAAACTCATTTGGTTATATTATTTAATTCTTGAGTTGCTTACCGACTTAATTACTCCCAATTCTTGAGCGTGCTACAATGTGAGTACCAAATTAAATTTCTAGAGTGTGTTTTATAATTGTTATGTTGAGGTAAGGCGAGTTTTAGGTTGATCCATCTGAAATGGATCAAAGTTCCACTGTCTAATAAAAAGTAATTTAACGGATTGTTCCGATCCGGTTTTTAACGGCGTTCATGTATTTTGGGTATCTAGAGACCTAAGTATGGGGACGTTATTATTTCTAGAGTGGGGGGATATTTTGGTAGTAGCCTGCAAGCGGTAACGGGTCGTAGTCTCATGTCACAAGCGAACCGAATTGGCTCCGACTGGTTTGAGGTGGAAAAACACAAGAGATAGTGTCCCTGACTCTTGAGCCAATGGTTATAGGGCCTATTTTTCTTAAGCCTCATGTGTGACTGCAGTAGACGAATGTTACAACGGAAGGGTAAACGAACTGAAACTTTTATCCGGTTACATGAACGTTTAGCTTCCTGTAATGTCCTGACTTGAATTTAATTAAAATCTAGATTCATTTTGATAAGGATGAGAAGCTAGGAGTTGGGGGAAAGGGTTGATCCATCTTCGATGGAGATGATGATTTTTATCTACTGAACAAAAACAATAATAATATAATAAGTAGTAGCAGCCCTGTTTTTAGGACTGACCTCGTGGTCTGGGGATACTGAGACCCAGCCATGAGCTCACTATTTCTGCATGTAATTTAGTTAATCTGAGTGTTTTGACCGAAGCCGAAAGCAGTAACGTTTTTGTCGACCCGATGTTAGAAAAGACCACCGAAAAGTACTGGCTTGGTAGAGACGGTGAAAAGCATGCAAAGCTCTGTTTAGACCTTAGCCAGTTATCTTAAGACTTAGTTTTGTTTTCCGTCGATATGTATCTTCCGGGCGAATGTTACATAGATGTTTTTATGGCGCTCCTGGGTGTTATTCTTTTTTAACATCATGACCGGCAGAACCGTTAACGAGCACTCCGCGCCGAGCGGATGCTCACATTAACGCCCTTAATAGGCCTAAACCGCCGGGGCGGAAGGGTAGTTCGGAACGTGGAAGCCTTCCGGATTACCGTGAATAGCTTTTTAACTTAGTTAAGACCGAAAATTCACGAACCAGGAAGGGTGGGGGGATTGGCCATTCCCTCGTTCCCTGAGAGGTTTGTGACCAAAAACACTTAAAGATATATATAAAACCAAACAAAAAGTAGTATAGTACCAAAGAAAAACAAAAAACATAAAAAATAACCGAAAAAATCAAAAACAGTAAAAAAAAGTAAAAAAAATCAGTAGAAATCATCCCCCCAGACAAGATGTGATCCGACCCCCCCCCGTTTGTTGTCGATAGATATATTGTTGTTACAGGCATTTATATCAGTCAGGATCGTTACGATCAGTTTTGTAGCCCGTTTGTGAGGCTTGTACTGTAGGGTTATTTGAGCATTTAAGCACGTTAATGATAAATTGCGCTCAATCCGGAAGGGTCAGCTGATTTGCGCTCAATTCGGAAGGGTCTTGGGAGAAGACTGATCCGGCAAGCAGTACAAGGAGCAACAAGAAGAGGCTCAACGACAACAACAATCGACTGTTGGGTATCGTTAACAAATTTTGTATCCCTTTTGGTACAAAAATTAAGATAGTAGTCTGTGGGGGGCTCGACAGTGCTGCGCTGTAGTGACCCTTCACCGAACTGCGAATATCCGAGTTAAGCACCTTAGTTCGGATATTAAACAAACCCGGAGGGGTATAGTATTACTAATATTATTAATTATATAGCCTATATTAATAGTCTTATATCGTATTTCAGTCAAAAACAACGAAAACAGACCGGTTTTTAGGGTCAAAATAACGATATTTTGATCCCCCCACAAGTCGCGATTTTTGAGATATCGATATTTTTTGGAACGGAAAAAAGCACTAAAGTAGTGTGTTACATCGTAACTGCACTACCATAATAGATTGAACCGGTTAAATTTAGTTCGAGAGTGGTTGGAACTATTTTGGTAACGAAAACCGAAATTTCGTGATTTTTGAGAAAACGAAACACTATAAATTTAGAAAATCTTTTTGAAAATTTTGAGTTACGACAGTAAAAATAGTTGTTCGGACAACGTCCACTAGTGAATCTACAATTTTTAAAACCCGCTACCCGGAAGCCTTCCGGGTGGCAGAGAAATCGAACTTAACGTGTTTGATTTGGTGGATTCATCAATCGGGAGGGGTACAGGTAGCATAGATTTTCGCAAATTCTTTCTACAAAAGCGTTTTAGATCGGGTCTTTTGCATTGAACTAGAAGAGTATAGTTTTTAGGACGAAAGGACCAGATTTGCGGAAAACGTTAGGTGGAACCTATAATAGAGAAAATTTTTGAGTTTGGAAAAAAGACGTTTTGGTTAATAACTTTAGAACTACTGAGCATATCGAGTTGATCTTGGTACCAATAGATCAGAAATTAGCTGAGCTTACTGATAGGGACAGAAATTTTTCGAAAAGGTAAGCGTGAAAATTTTTTGAGATTGTTTTTAGCAAATTCCTCAATTAGGAAGGGTACACCCTTCACGTTTTACAAAATTTTTAAAGAAAAGCCCTTATACCCCTACCAAAAGGTAATAGCGGTTGAATAAAGTAACTTTAGGCTGTTCTAGACGAAAAGGGAAGGCTAAAGGCACTGCAAAAGCTTAAGCGAGCCGAAGTTAGGCGAGAGATAAGACCCTTCACCGTTAGTGCGAATTGTCAAATAAGAGGCTTAACTTCAATCCGGAAGGGTCTAGGAAAAAAGTGCATAACCTTCCTAGTTATTTGGAAGAGCAAAATTGCATCGGAGAACGTATCCGGTGGGGTATAGGTTGAAAGTAGGAAAACTCAGAAAAGCTACTTTTACAAAACCGGAGGGCTCCCAAACCGGAAGGGTCAAAATTTTTGCAAGTTTGGAGGGGTCCGAATCCGGAGGGGTCTTATATTAACTAACTCAAAGGGGTCCCAATCCGGAGGGGTCTAGATTCTATTAGTCCGGAAGGGACCTATTTGTGCCACTCCGGAGGGGTATTATTTTATTAAAGGACTTAGGTAGGCGAAAGAAAGACTAAAAAGTGAGAGGTATTAGGTTATTAGCACACAGGCTAGATATCAGTGACTGCACTGGTAACTTGCCTTTCAATAAGAACCAGACCAAAACAGAACAGATCCGAACTCGGATATTCGCGACACTTAGTCTAAGTTAAAAATAGCGTGATTCATTGGTGTGAATTGTAACATAATACGTTTTTAAGAAAAGTGACTGCCCTGAGGATTTTAGTAGGTCTAGCTCGGGCATTTCGAAGGCAGATAGGTAACATAGTACTCGGTGGGTGCAATAGACGCCCACTTGAGAAAATTATTGCCTTCAAAGTTTTGTCTGTCAGCACCGAGCAGGGAAAGCTTTTTCATTAAAAGACAGGTTCGATTATTGTACTGCGACCGACTAAGAGTACAAGACACATACGTTTTTTTTATAGAGGTATTTATATTCTGTCATTATATATATATTTTTTGGTTTTTGATTTTAAATCAACATAAACTGTGCTTGATTGGGTAGTGAGTACACTATCTTTTAAATTGACTGATAACATCATATTGTGCTAGTTTCCAAATCTTGGGACCGATAATCGGTTAGTGTGAATAAATTTTTTACAAACTGTACTCTGATAGCATACAGGGATTCGTGGTCACTATTTAATAGAATCTTGTGAAATTTATTGTGTTGTGTCAATATTATTGTTAATAAAACTATAAGGTCTCTAGTAATCGAGTTAAGTGTATAGGCATTAAAAAGTGACAAATAGAGAATGAGTCTAGACAAGTCAAGGATACCAAAACGAGTTAATAGCTCTAGGAAATTCATACCTGAAAAGCAAAGAAAAACGATGACCGATCCTTTTGTGGATTGGATCAAGCGATCCCGGTCTGATAAAGGGGAGACGGTTTCAGGCAGAATGGTTGAAACGAGAAGTCAGAAGACCTCAGAAGAGCGGAAAGAATTGTTAGAAGTGGAGGTCAATACGGACCATACCATGAACGACAACCAGGAAGTAAATGGATTGGAAGGGAGAGGCAGAAGGCTGGCGAGTGAATCTACCCCGGTAGAACAAGGCCATGATTTTGCCACTTCCACCGGGACATTGGATCGAGAGGAGATGTCGGAACTGTCCGACATCTCAACTGAAGTAGCGGCAACTAGAAGATCTCCGACAGACAACACTATGATGGCAGGCGGAACTGGGAAACAAACAACATCATCATCATTCTCAGAAAGAATGAAGAACACCTTCGGAAACATCTTTCCATTCAGCATGGGAGGAGGAGCAGGAAACGACGGTGAATCCCAGGAGGAAGAGGATGAAGAGGAGCAAGGGGACTTTGGATCTCAAGTCAGCCTCAATAGTTCGATCCAGGAGAGTGAGGCACACGTCGGAAGAGAGACTGGAACCATGGACAAATTTGGTGTAGTGACAACGATAAGCAAAGAGGCAAACACACCGGGCCAGTCAAAAGACTTCGCGATTAGGACAAGTTCAGAGCCACAACCTGGAGAGAGTAGAACCAGAGGGCTAGGCAACGCTTTAGTGGATCCTGAAATAGATAATGAAAAGACGTTGAAGCAGAGAAACAAGGCCCGGATCTCGACCAGCACGCAGCTACCTGGGACCGACAGGGTTACACCACCACTACTGACGCCACTCGTGGATAACGGGGCAGCACTAGAGGAAGCCTTAAACAACATAGTGGACAGTTTAGGAGAACAAAACGAGCAGATGTCAATAAGGATGAGTGAACTAGAAAGAGCAGTTCACATTGAAAGAAAAAAATATGCGGGAAGAAATAAACCGCAACAGACAAGAAGTTGGCAGGAGCGAGAAACGCTTGAAAGAAAGAACGGACGAACATATGACGAGGAACTTGTCGCGAATGACAAGAGAGGCGGAACAGAGAGAGTTACGCTTAAGAAACGACATGGAGAAGTTAAGAATTCAGCAAGAGCAGTCTCTTGGGACTCTTGACACAAAGATAGACGCGATGATGGAGAGGCGAACTCAAGCTATCATGGATAGGTTGGATGGGCTACTAAGCAGCAAGAGTGGACCAAAAGAAGGAGAACCGAACTCGGGAGGTCCCAGCAGGGAACCGAGGGTGAACTTCAATGAACATCAAAAGAGGAAGATGTATGGATCCACTAGAGGCAGGGGCAGTTCATCAGGCTATGCCACAAGGGGTAATGGAGCATAGGGCCCGAACAGTAGAGCAAGTTCAACTGGGAACAGACAAACCTCTAACGAACGACCAACGCAAGGCACACATGCGACTGGGAGAAGTGATTCCGGCAACAGGGGGCATGCAAGCCCGAGGAGGAGTCATGTGGGCCAAGCGGGAAACACTCACGGTGGTTCGGATTGCAGGAATGCACCGCACACAGAGCCTTCGACGAGGTGTGAGGACACTCAAGCGGGACACTCAAGGGATGCTATGGCAATGGCCACAGCATTTGAACCTCTAAACAGGTCTTTGGAGACATTCCTGACAACGTTATCTAGAACCAACGAACGCAGTGAGAAATCCAGAAGAGTCTTTAAGAAACCGAGATGCTACAAAGATGAATCTGATGGCTGTATTGATACTTGGATAGAGGTAATGAAGTTGCATTTCGAGGAAGAGGACTTGTCGGAGAGACAGGAATGCAGTGCGCTCACCAGCAACTTGGAAGGGACAGCCCTGAACTGTGTCATGGCCAAGAAGCAATACCAACGTGACACTGCTGAGAAAATCTTCGGAATCTTGTTAAACCGTTTCGGATCAGGGGTGCAGGGGCACCAGGCGATGATGCGCTTCGAGAAACGAAGGCAACGAGAAGATGAACCGATAGACAAGTTTCTCGATGATTTGGAAATGCTGAGAAGACGCAGCCAACCGGACGAGTCAAACCGAAGGATGAACCTGGCCGTGGCCTCAAAATTCATCGATGGTGTGAAAAATGATGAACTTCGCACAATGCTAGCATCGCATTACACGCCACTTTCAACCAATGCGCCAACACCGGAGGAGTTGAGGCTCAAATCAAAAGAGTATCTTTTGTTGAAACCTCCTTCGAGATCTGGATATTACAAGAACAATTATGGAAATTTTAACAACGGACCAGCAAACCAAGGGAACAATTGGTACAAACCGAGGGATGATACGGACAAGAGACGCTCTTGTGCTAATTGCAGTTCAACGGACCATCATGTGTCAGCATGCCCAGCTTACAAACAAGGCATGAAAGCAATACGCTTTAGCCTCGAGGACGAAGATGCGTCAGAGTTGGACCATGAGGATTTCATGAGAGGAGTAATTGCGAAACTCGGCCCGAGGTGTTTCTTTTGCAACTTGGAAGGTCATTTTAAATCAGATTGTCCGCAATTCTGGGATGCAGTGGCAGACATCAAGCATCCAAGACATGAAGAAGCTTTGTCAGGAGTGAGCCGGAACCAGCAACTGCGGCTGATGACTTCAAGATCGATTATAAGGCAGTCGCGAGGGATGCTCTAAATAGAGTGCAGCAGGAATTGGTGACGAAAGAGATCGAACAAAAACTGAAACTTGAACTGGAAAATGAGAAGCTTCAGGAGCAATTGAATACCTTCGAAGCAACGGAGCTCGAAGAAACGAAAGTACCAAGCAGTCTAAACATGAAACTTAAAGTGATCTCCGGTAAGAGGTTCGGCATGGTGCCGCAAGTAAATAAGATACAGTCGATAATCTCAGTGGCTGGACACCAGGTATTAAGAAATCTGAGTTAACCATCCGAGTTCACTTTGATGCATTTGGACACATATGCAGATTATCTGAGGCAGGTGGAGCCACGCACCGAGTCGAGAGCTGTGCGAGCACTACTAACGACGGGTGGCCCTCGCATGAAGAAACTTCATGGACGGTACCTGGAGGTCTATGGGCCGTATCAAATAATGCTTAACGTGGTTGGAATCAGTATCTACACCAGGACTTATATAACAATAGATGATGACCAAATGGGGCAGATCTATTTGGGTGAAGAGGAACTCAAAGTCCGCAGGATAGGCCATGACGCCATGATGGAACAAGACGCGGTACACATTGGATATGAAGCAGATGTGACAGCACATCTGCTCGATACCAACGGAACAAAAATTGGAGTCACAGGGCTTCTGGACACAGGAGCGGTAGTGAGTGTGATGCCGATAAAAACTTGGGAAAGAATGGGCTTCACGCGAGAAGATCTGATTCCTACGAATCTCCGACTGGCCGCCGCAAATCGAGGAGCTATCTAAGTAGCCGGAAGAACACCAATAACGGTCCTTCACATGGGAGGACGAGATCTTTGGATGAGCTTCCTGGTGGTAGAGAATCTGGACGACGCGGACCAATTCATCTTGGGCAGAGATTTTGTCAGGAATTTTGACGTGATGATTGACTTGAACAACGGTCTAATACGGATTAGAAACCCGGACCGGAAGTATGTTAAGAGACCAATTGATAGGATGATAACAGACGAAAATAATGTACCAGTTATTTTGGATAGAAAAGTAAAATTACAACCAGGACAAGCTGTAGTAGCAATTTTTAGAATGAGAAATTTAAATTCGTTAAGTGGTAGTAAACAGGTTTGCTTAGTACCGAATCCAAATAGTCAGAGTTCGGTGATTTTAGGCCGGAGCTTCTCGGTAACGCGAAACGGACTGTGTGTCAGTGTGTTGTTGAACACACTGGACACCACGGTTTCAATCCAGCGTGGAAAGAAGCTTGGCTACGCTTTGCCGATGAGGACCGACTATGAGGAGACACAAAACTTGAAGAAATATAGTGTGAAAGACTGTCCTTATCATGCCAATAAAGATAAAATTTTAAAGAGGATTAATGAATTAAAATCTATTCATAAATTGTTTTCAATGAAATCCGAAACGGACGACGGCCTATCAAGCTGCTCGAATTTTCCGGAACGCCCCTCGTCATATGAGCAAGAATCTGACAAACCGGTTTTGCCAGAGATAGAACATTTAAAAGGGAAAATAGGTGAGGGAGATTTCGAAAAATTGCGGGACCTCCTAAATCGGAACGCAGATGTATTTTCAAAACATAAGGCGGATATCGGTTGCTGTAATTTCGTCGAACACGAAATCGAACTAGAAGAGGGCGCCGTTCCCCATAGGGAAGGCGCAAGGCGAATGACGCCACACAAATTGGAAGCGTGCCGAGCGGAAATAGAAATGTTGCTTGAATACGAAATGATAGAACCCTTGAAATCGCCATGGGCTTGCGGGGTAGTAATGTCGAAAAAGAAAGGGGGCAGCTTAGATTTTGTTGCGACTTTCGTTACTTGAACGCGGTAACGATAAAAGATGCGTACCCGATACCGCGATTAGACGAGAGCCTATCTAAACTTGGTGATGCCAAGTTCTTCACCAAATTGGACTTAGGTTCTGCCTTCTGGCAGGTCCCTCTGCGAAAGAAGGACGGAGAGAAAACCGGATTCGCGTGCGAATTGGGATTGTACCAGTGGAAGAGGATGCCCTTCGGCTTGTGCAATGCAACGGCCACTTTTCAAAGACTGATGGCTCAGGCTTTGACGAAAGTGACTAAGAAGTACGGGAATCTCGTGATGTGTTACGTGGATGACGTAGTCATAGCGACACCGACCCTGGAAGACCACATTGATAGGCTCGATGAGGTCTTTGCATGCATGAAAAGGGCAGGATTAATGTGCAAACCATCGAAATGTGAAATCCTTAAGGATTCGATTAAGTACCTAGGAAGAATGGTGGATAGGCATGGTGTGAGGCCGGACCCAGAAGCGGTGGAAGCAGTATTGACATGGAAGGCCCCCAGAACGGACACACAGCTCCTGAGCTTCCTAGGGTTTGCCAATTACTACCGAGAATTCATAAAAGGATATGCGGACAAGGTGTATCCGATGCAGAAGCTGATGCGCAACAAAGGGAAAAAGTTCGAATGGAACGATGAGGCACAGGTTGCTTTCGAGAACATAAAGCGGGAACTGTGCGAAGCGCCAGTGCTGGGCATGCCTACAGAAAAGGGCATGTATGTTCTCGACACAGACGCATCGGTGGTGGCCATCTCAGGAATCTTACATCAAGAGCAAGAATGGAACGGAAGAACAGTTCTCCGTCCCATTGCATACGGCAGCAAGATCTTGAGTGACACAGAGATGAAATATGGCGCACCAAAAGCAGAAATGTTTGCAGTAGTCACCTTCTTGGAAAAGTACCGTGCATACTTGGGGAGCGCTCCCTTCAAGTTACGCGTGGACAACAGAGCGTTATCCTGGTTGAAAACCTACTCGATGGATCAGAGTTATATTGGTAGATGGATAGTAAGATTGGATGGCTACCATATGATAATCGAACATAGGATGCGTGATAAACACCAGAATGCTGACAGCCTTAGCAAGAAAACTGAGTTCTATGAAAGATTGGAGCAGAAGCAGGCCAATCAGGCGGAAATAAAGGAGGGATTCTCGTTTCTGGACAAAGAAACTTATGAAGCCCTTCCCTTAACGAGATGGTTGGATAAGTCTGGACATCCAATTCCAGGGCACCCTGAGTTACCTGTAGAGAAAGCAGCCGAGATAAAGATCCTGTCCAAGGAGGACCCGGTCCCCTTGGATTTCTTGCTGCGCTCGAACCTGGTCCAGCAAGAACTCTCTCGCATGAACATAAACAGCCTCTCATTATTGGATAAAACGGTGCAGGTCACACCGCAAGTGATGCGGATGCTGGGTGGATAGTTAGAAAGAGAAGTGACCAGAGATGACCCCGAGTGGACAGCAGCAGTGGCATCGCTAACAGTCAGTGAGAAGGTGAAGATCAGGCCGTCCAGACGACAGCACGAAGAGAACGAGAGGGATTGTAGGACAATAGTTCAGCAACTAGTATCCTCAGTACCCCAAGAGATTTTAACCAGTACTTCTTACGGACAGAAAGAACAGGAGAGCAGCAAGCGAAAGAAAACCGTCACCTTTGTGGACCGGGATAAAGAGGGTGAAGTGGTAGAACAAAATCTGCTGCAAGACTATTTGTCCGGGGAGAAGGATGAGGAGAAGAACCAGCGATTACAAGATCAACACCCGGTACCAGAACATTTGTCCGGGGAGTCTGAGATAGACGAGAAAATTGCTGATGAGAAACAGGACCTAGAGAACAAGGTTTTGTCCGGGGAGTTCAGATGGATGCGAAGAAAGCACAGACATGATCTGGAGGAGCGTGCAGTCTCCAGCACAACCTCTTCGACGGATGATAATTCAGGAAGCTCAAGAATGGACACCTACTCAGACAGGAATTCGAACTCGGGATCAGAACTGTCAGATCTGGCGATACACACGCTACTAGTGGAAACTCGGGCGAGGGATCTGGACAGAGAGGTGTACCAGGATCCTGACAGTGATCGCTACCTTATACCGAGCGAAAGAGTCTTTGACAACGCAGCGGACGACTTGGAGACAATAGCGGTATCGACACGATCGATAAGCCTGTTGCCGCAGAAAGCGGTAGTCAGGACTGATCTTATGCCGTTTGAACAAGAAACACAACCGGTGGCGAAGATTTGGTGCGTTAAGATGGAAGAAGACACACATCAGCCCAACGAGCTGAATAGTCAGATGAGGGTCATGAAGACGTACTTGAAGGCGAGATACAGACTCTCGGACCTTCTAAGGGCGCAGAGAAATGATCGCATGACAAGCAACCTGAAAAGGTGGATCGAGAATGGTTCTCCGGATAAAGGGGACCTTGAGGAAGATAGTTATCGCATCCTGAGACAATAATTCATGCAGAAGGAAGGGAGGTTATATTTGAACAAGGACGGGATTGTGGCTTGCAAAAGAAGGGAGGAAGACAGAGTCCTATACAAGTATAACGCGATAGTGTTACCGCAACTCTATCAGACAGAACTATTTTTCAGGTCACATGATCAAATGGGCCATCAGGGGATCGACAAAGTATATCAGAGGATCCGGAAGCGCTTTGAGTGGCCTGGGATGAAAAAGGCATGCGAGAAATGGGTAACAGCATGTCTGTCATGCCAACAGGTCAAGGATCCTAGGAAGTTGCGATTTCCTTTACAATCGATCGAGTCGTCTGAATTCAACGAGGTGGTGCAAATAGATCACCAAAAGATATGCATGACAGGCAATGGTTACAATCAGGTGCTGGTCATGATAGATCATTTTACGAAGTATGCAGAGGCCGTGCCCTGCATAACTGCCTCGGCGGAAGAGACATGCGACCACCTGATCAATACGTGGATAGCAAGACATGGTTGTCCGATGACGTTTCAATCGGATAATGGAACAGCTTTCGTAGGAGACCCTACGAAAGAGCTTATGAGACGCTCACAGGTCGCTCAAGCTCACTCCACGACATACCACCCTCAAACGAATGGCTTAGTGGAAAGACAGAATAGGACGTTAGTGTCGATGCTGAGAGTATATTGTTCCAGGTACATGACCGATTGGGACAGATACCTTCCACAGGTGATGGGAGCATATAACAGCACGCAACACTCCACCACTGGAGTCAGTCCACACATGATGCTAACTGGACACGAAAAGTCTTTACCCTTAACCTTCTTCTACCCAGAATATGAGGGAAAGAAAACGTCCCCACAGGTCTACGTGAGGGATGTGATCAGACGCCAACAGGAGTTGAACGATTTGTGTAGACGAAACACTCAGCAGGCACAGGCAAGGCAGAGGAAAAAATTCGAAAGCAGCTGGTGCAAAGGCTTACTCGGTGGGAGACTACGTATGGGTATTTCAGAACGTTATACCACCGAAAGGGACAAAGAAGCTTCTAAAAAAGTGGAGGGGACCCTTCATGATTACAGAGGTGCACCAGGAGGGACGCTTTTATAGACTGAGTACTGGCCGAGCCGCCCACTACGAGAACATCAAGCCACACAATCCATCGACAGAAGACTGGTGTATACCTGCAGACATGGAAGAAGGGGATTATCTAATGATGAATCCTGCTTGTGAGGTCAATGAAAAAGGCACCAGGGAGAAGAACGATGGAAACGAAGTCGTAGAGGAAGGTACGGATACACCGCTGGACCTGGATCCAAACGAACAGATCGAAGCGGACGATGAAACCTTACCCTACGCAGAGGAAGATTGGCAGGATCCCGAACAGATAGAGGTTCCCAAGAACTAGGAACCCGATCTTCCGTTCACCATACAGACTCGTCAGAAGGATGGGATGAGATCAAGAAAGAAATACAATCCTTACGGTGACGACTTTGTAGTGGATAGGATAGATCTAAAGAAGATAGTGGAGGAAGTAGTGGGTCTAGAGGAAATAACTGTGTCACAAGACATTGACATAGTCGATGATCACAACGATGAGTGGGTTGACGACTGGTCGAAACCCGAGGTAGAATTCGACGACGAGCAACAGCAGTCATATGAACAAGACTTGACGAACCTGCGTGTCTTAGAGTGGCTGAATGAAACGACCTCGGATCTAGAGGAGACCAGCGTCACGATTCAAGACGTAGATCGTGAAAGCATGAAATACATCAAGACCGAATGAGATGATCCTTTCTGGGCTGCCCAGGAAGGATGACTACTAATTCCAGCTTCTAACCTTGACTTGATACCCGGTATGCGATCGACGAGGACGTCGATGGATACTTTTGTCCGGGGAGTGGGGGTAGGACTTACCCACACTGAAAACTTGATAATAAAAAAATTAAGAATAGCAAGAGAAACAGGAGACTTAGAAGCAGAAACAGGCGAAGAACCTAAGAAACCTGACATAGGCAGGGTAGTTGAGAAATATTTTAATTTACCAAATGAATATTCTAGTAACATAATACTAAGAGACAGTGATTTCATACTCACAAACAGAACATGTGCGATAGCAATCACCGCAGACATGAGTTTTAGGACAGCGCTAGCGGCAGATTTTAAGAGGGAATACAAAAACGTGGAATTCCTTCGGAAGCAAAGACCAGGGATAGGGGGCGTAGCAGCCTTAACTCCGGCGGTGTCGCAGATACCGGGAAAGTACTAATGCTTCTTGGTAACGAGGGCGATAGAGAAGCAGCACGTGGACCCAGAAAATCTAGTCTTGTTTTGACGAGGCTGAGGGACATCCTTGTGGAAATGGACGTGAAGGAGCTCTCGCTTCCAGTGTACGATCCAAACAGAGGAAGACTGCATCCTCGGGAATTGTACGCGCTTGTACACGTGATATTCTCTGATACGAATATACAAGTATACCTACATAAGAAATATTACTTAGGTATAGGCTGAGTGATGGGCGAGAGGGAGTTAGGCCAAAGACTAAGTTGTATGTAATATGTGATATGTGTGTTATGTTATGTTATGTTATGTGTTAGGTTATTAAGATCAAGGGTAAGTAGGGGTTAGTGACCATGAACAACTAATCCAATCTAAAGCTTGGACTGTCCAATCTTAGGTCGAATTCCAAAATTTTAGAAACCAATTGATTTTAATAAATTTTAGGATAAATATATTTTTATCTGAACTGTCTTTAAGCAAATTTTAACGATATATGTTAAGGTGAAACAGACAAGTGTGATATTTGTGACTTTTTTTCTAGATCTTGATTGATCATTTAATAACTCACTTGAGTCAAGTATCGAATCGGATCAAATCAAACTTGAAAAGAATAGTATGGACAATTTCAACCTGGATGAATTGATGGACATGGCAGAGGCATATGTAGGACCGATGGTAGATGCGATCTATCGTCGGCTGATCGAACGAGACTTTGCTCTGGAGGACCCAGAGTTGGTCATGTTGCTGACCGCCCTGATCAACATCTTGGGGCACGACAACCGTGGGGACCACCCCACGGAAGTCCTGTTGATGGCAGCATATGGAGAAAGAGGAGTACTAGACCGCCCAAACATGAGAGTGTTGAGGTGGAGAAACGGGGCTCTCTCAGGGAGTGACTTGGCGAATGAGCCTGGATTGGGAAGTTCTAGGACTTACCAACCAGGTGAGATGCCAATGCCCTCTAAGCCCAAACCTGGGCTGACGAGAATGCCTCGGGAGATGAACAGCGAGGCGACCTCGTCTGGTTCACTACTGAGAGCAGCTGTGCCACCAAAGAGGGCGATAGTAGCACAGAAGGTTCAGACGAACCAAACCATGCAAGATCTGGACGAGATGAACGATGAGCTGAAAAGTACGAAGAAGGAGCTGGACGAGATGACCAGAAGCATGCTCCAGATGGAGGAAGATCGGGACATGTGGAGAAAGTTGTTTGAAGACTGCAACAAAAAGCAGGGTCAAGAGATTGAGCAGGGTCAAGTCCCCGATGGAACTATTGACGCCTCGCGAAATGAGTCAAACAACGGAGACACGGCTCCCAGCAGAGAAAAATCGAGTAACAATCCCGGATCCTAGCGACACCTTGGGTGATCCCGTCGTAGAACAGACAGTGAGGAAGCTGATAGAGACAGCTGGACGACTGGTCGCTAACAAGAATGCGCCAGGTTCCGGGGTGACTGCACCCTATGGAACGATTGACGATACGGGAAGAGTACAACTCTCCCAGACCGTGATCAGACAAGGGATAAGTAACGTGACACCACTCATGGGGAGCTCGAGAATCCCAGAGAGGAAAGTACGGAAGATGCCAGCGAAGAAAGTGTCTCGCATAATAGACGTGCAGAAGAATAATCAATTGAAATATAATTTCACGGGAGTTCCCGAGACAGATCCGAGGGCCTGCTTCAATCGAGCTACCTGGAGCCCGGCTGTGAACCTGCAGCAACCACCACTCGGGAGATCTCATCTGATACTGGGAGACAGCTTGGTCAGAGTGCTGTCAAATTTAAGGACCTCGTGGGTCACCACGGTGATGGCCTTTGGAGGCGCGACGATAGCCCAATTATATCGGATGGTGGAACTGATGAATGCAGGGAAGATTCCCAATGTGATGATCTTAGTTGGGACGAATAACATCTCCAGAGATTCAGACGAGCAGGAAGCACTATGGGAGTCAATGATGGTGTGTTTGTTTACTACTCTCTGGCAGAAATTCAGTTGCGCGGTACTGACCGTTTGCACTGTGCCAATGAACGCGAGAAGCCTGACAGCATCAGGAAGAAGGCACAACGAGGGAGTCGTCAGATGGAACAACATCTTGAGGAACCTAGCAAGTCGAAATGCCGGACGAATGATCCTCATGGACATCGAACATGAGTTGAGAGCCATGGATCAGGCCAGACTGACCACGGACGGCATCCACTTCGACAGTATTGAAGGACAAGCTTGGTTGAATTGAGTCTTCCAAGAGCGGTTGGACGAGCTGGAAGCAGAACTCTTTGACACAGGAGTGCTGAAGGAAGAAGGAACAGTGAGTGACGCGGTGATTACCACCTTTGTGCCTCCTAGCTTGGAAACACGCTTGGGTACGGTCCCGGCCGTCACGAACTACCGGCAACAAAGCTCCAGCGAACCAGGTCGAAGAACAGACGTACAGGATCGATTGGGAGAAGCACCGATGAGGAGGACTATTCATCCTAGGAGAAGAATAGGACCTGTCAACCCAATCGAAGAGACAGCAGGCACATCTAGATCGGACACTAGATCGGAGACGACGACTACCAGTCGAGAGGAGAGACCGAATAGAGGCTCATTGATGTGGTAGAGACCCATACCGTCTCCCTGGCATATATACAAAGACGAACTAATGAAGCTGGATCTCCAGAAAGTAAGCTTCATCAAGATGCAAGGAGGATGCTGAATGGAGCGATGCTATCCGTCAGCAGATTGTACTCGATAACCGGCGTAGACTGGTTGATAGCCGCTAGCATAAACTTCAGCTCCACGACGGCCTTGAGATTTGCTGACTTGGAGGGACTGCCCTCTAACAACACGATGGGACCAGTGAATGCGAGACCGTTGCAAGACGTAAGACTGAACATGATGAAGGGAATCGTGAAGAGAGATCAGGAAGATTCCTGACGACGAGGGCGCCGATTGGACAACACGTGAAGATTTTCAGGCAGCTGACGACACCACCTGGCCATGTGAAGGAAAGAATGTACCCAAAACTAGTGAACCAAGATGGTGATGCCCAGAGATATGGCGGATTGACAGCGATAAAGAAAGATGAGACCATCTTCGCCGCCTATGACAAAGCAGAGATGAGGAAGGCCAAATTATGGTAGTAGCGAATTCAGAGTTCGTGTACACCTCCAAGTCTTTGTTTTGGCCGGACGTCATAATGTTGGCCGCGGTCGACCTGGACCTATTGCAATCAGTATCTTTGGCTATAGGGGTACAAAGGCAGACGGACATGAACCCAATTACGATTGTGTTTGCTGGCATCAATGACCATCTACACAGTAGAGGTTTTCTGAGCAGACTCAGAGATCCTACAACAGCAGAAAACGCAGTATGGCCAGCGATAAAAGACATCCTGGAGTCGATGGGTGAAGTGGTGGATGCGACGAAGGAGGGATCATTCAATAAAGTGGCATTGAGAGTAGTATTTGCGTTGTCTCCGGGATATGCACATCTCCCGGATGGACTGAAATTCTTGTATGCAATTGTGGCCTTACTCTCGGAAGGAAAATATGATGTGATAATATCAGCCCCGAATGGCATGATAGAAATGGAGAACCTGAGGCCACTTAAGGCTGAACTGCCTGCAGTATGGTCAGATATCTCAAATGCGATGAGAGGATTCAAGGACCACGCGCTACACCACATGTTAGTGTTGGACGAAGTGCTGGGGTTGGAACTGTCCAATTTCAGTCGACAACTCAAACTGAAACCGGGAATAGACGACGAACATCGAGTGATCACGGCAATGTCCAACGACTTATGGTTCCGAGCAATGGAAGTGGCAAGTGAAGACACAAGAAGAAAAAATTCACTAGAGACGAGAGCTCATCTGGAGGCGATGGTTCTGAGAACCAAGCCGGAAGGCAACCAGTGGCTACACCTGAACCCTAGAGTGGCGGCATTGGGTGCAGATGCTTTTGAGCAAGGCCCCGTGATGATTGCAAAGATACATGCCTACTTGTTGAAGGAGGTGATTCTGGCGGAAAATGCCGGAGAAAAGACCGCTGAGTTTGTAAACAGAATGTGTCAGATTACTCTGGAAACCTTCTGGACCCAGGAAGTGAAAGGACAGGAGGGCTTTGAAAGGACAGACAGCATGCTAGAAGGGTTGGGAGCCAGATGGACCGCGTCCTTCTTGGCAAAAGTTTACCCGAAAGTCTCGCACTATTTGATAAAGGAATTCCTCCAAGCCGTAGTGAGAGTATCGATAGTAGAACTAATAGCCTTGTTCGTGACATTCGGAGCGGAGAGTTTCGTGAAAGGACCGGCGATACTGCTCACCAATGGAATACAGAACCTGCGGCTAGATGGGCTTCTGACATTGATCGCAATTACCCACGGAAACTTGGGAGGACTAATGAAACTGGCACGTTGTCCAGAGCAGATGAAAGAGAGAGTGAGGAACTTGGATATGAAGAAATCCACGGACTCGTGGAACAAGATAAAAGACCTAAGACACACTCTTAACCAATATCTCTTACAACAAAATCGCTTTGGAACGGGAGAAGACGAGACGATTGAAAGAGAGGAAGATGTTAGACGACATGTTGGAGGCATGCCGCTATTAACGGATCTGAGCTTGGCTATGAGAACCGATCCCTTGGCGCTGATCAGAGGAGTCACGGAGTTCGTGACAGTGATCTATGGACCAGCAGTCACGTTTGCGTTCCCTGACGTTAAAGTGGAAGCATATAGGAGGTCGGTGCTGCACCTGAACCTCATATCGGCAGTGGACGGTAGTACACTGAACTGGTGTGAGCAGAACGCATTGCGGGAGCTCATGAGTGAAGGTCTGTTATTTGCGAAAATATCGGAGCCAGAGATGACAGTCATCAACTTTGACGATCACTTCCGTGACCGCATGGGAGAAGTAGAAAGAGGACACATCGAGGTGTTTCCAAAGCTTTGGAATCTGAGACCCTATGACAAAACGAATGGTGAAATAACCAGAGTGCCTCGTCTCACTGCAGCATATCACAAAGTGAGAGAAGAGACGAAGGACTGGGGCGGTTACAAGAAGCTACCGGAGGCAATCCCTGAATTCCCTCTGATAAGAAGGATGTTGCTCGGAGCAGTCTCCGTGGTACAAACTCCTAGGTTGAGAGCATTCGAAACCAATGAAAGGAGAGTAGGGAATTTCTCGGGAACGATGGATCCATACTTCATGGGGAGAAATGCCGCCGTGTTACAGTACACACGATTTGCATACACGGATCAAGCGACGAGAAGGCGAGTAAGCAACGCCGCTACTCCCAAGCCTGGAAGATTTGATGAGGAATGGAAGGGATTAGGCTTAGCTCCGATGAGAATGAGAGGCAGGACCGAACTGCCTGAAGCCTCATTAATCCTGACTAGCGTAAAACAGGAGATGAAAGTGGGAGGAGTACTGCAGACGAGAACCTTCCTAGCCCCTTTCGGCTGCGAAGAAATCAAAGTGGTCCATGGAGAAGAGGAAGATAAATCGGCCGCACTGCTCATACCGAAATTCCAGGAAGAAGCCGACAATGACGAACAAGGACCATCGAGCCCGAACAAAGATAAGTCAGAAGGAAATGACGGACAGGGTGGAAGCCGTCAAACCGAAGAACCCATACAACAAGATCAAGCTGGTGGGGAAGACGACAGGGCATCGACAGGAGGAACATCCAGCCTGGACTTCAATATCTTCAGTGATCTTGAGAACAATGCAGATACGTTGGAAACGACTGAGCCAGCGGATGAAGGCATCTCGACACTGGAGCCTCCGTCAGCTTTTATGGAAATGAAACGGAATTTGCCGGAGAGCAGCTCTCCTGGCAATTCAAGAAACAACGACCAGAGAATCCTCATGGAATCACCTCGGAGGAGAAGAATAGAGGCCTCAGCCAGAGTACCTTTCTTGGGAACGCTGCCCGAAGAAGAATGGGAAGTACATCACCGAAACCACGAGTGTAGGACGGTATGCAAACTGGACAGAGTGGCGTTTATGGAAGAAGTCTGGACCGTGGTTCAAAGCTATGGGACCCAGTCTATTCTGAAAACGGGTCTCAACCAACCCTTGATGAGTCTGAAGGGAGACTGAGTGAGTTGTTGATCGACTCAGCCACTGATGAGAGTGAAGCGAATTCTCCCATCAAGATGACACCGCAGGACGATGAAGGAGAGGTGGTATACCTGTCAAGAACCAGGAGAGGGACGATGCGACCAAAAATAGTGATTGATAAAATCAATGCGATGAAAATAAAGTTAGGCAGCAGAGTGATGCCGAGGAGAATTGGAAAGACGAAAGTGGATTCAGAAATATCGATGAAAGCTGGTAACTCAGCGAAAAGGAAACGAGTCGAGGAGGTCATGGATTTGGGGCAAGGTGATTATCAATTGTCTGGCACAGATAGAATATTAACTGATATAGCGATGGTGCCACCCATTCTCATGGCGTGGATAAAGTCAACCGATTATAAATCCAAAAGGAGTGACCGCATTCTGACTGGAGCAACCTTAGAAATGGAAATACTCAGCCAATGTGGAGAGAGCAAAATGAAAGACTTCAAGCCATCTCCCATGAATCATGGAAAGGGAAGTGTCGCAGGACAACTAACACCAGTGGAATACAACCGACTAACAGTGTCTGAGACAGTGTCGATAGATGAACCCACCGGTGGATACATGGAGATGTTGGAAGACCGAAACTCGGCTAGAGGGTATGTAATGGCCCTGGAAGACGAAAAAGCCATGGAGGGTTATCTAGAAACGATGTTGCAAGGCATCACCCTCAAGCAGAAGGCGTACGGGACTTTGGCGTCGTCTGACGTACAGGCGGAAACGATCGAGCAGTTAGTGAGCCTTCCATGGAAAGCAGTAGTATTGAGGTATTTCGAAGAAGAAATGAGGACTACGCCAAGAATACATGCTCTCGTGGCAGTACCTTATGTAAGAACAGAGTTACAACTCAGGTTCGCCTGGTGCATGATGGGACTGACTCGTGAAGAGTATGATTCAGAAGAAAGGAAGAGATCAAAAGAAGAAAAGGTTTTCCTTATGATGAATCTGAGGGATCTGATAGTCCAGGAGGGAGCAGCAGTAGCGTGTGCGAAGCGGAGAGACGCTCTCTGTTTCATTCGATTCCTGATAGAGCAGATTTCAGTACCTGCATTAAACACTTGTGTTAAAATGTTGAGGGAAGGCGATGAGCTAACGAAAGCCTTATTCTTGCTAGCACTGCTGGATATGCAGCAAAGTAAACCGATGAGGGTGAACATGAAAGAACCTGAGGAATTGGAACCCATGAAAAAGATAGACGAAACCAGGATATTCTCAAACAAGGAGCTGAGACTCACTAAAAAATCTATGGGAGCATTGCCAAAAGTCCAGTGAATACTCTGGACCGATCAAGAAGAAATCGTATAGCTACGTATCCGGGATCATAGGGATCGCGTACAATCCTTTCCTGAGTGAAGACATACGCGATTGCTTCTTCGATTATGAGCAGGCGGTGTTGCTAAGATTCTGGACATCCAGAATTGTAACGATTAAGAGCGTTAACAATACACAGGCCAAATTGGGACTGGTCTTGGAAGAAGAGGTGACTGCACCTTCAGTACCAAAATCCGACAAGAGAGTGGAGTTTGGGTTGGGATTCTCAGATGAATTACTGAGAACGAGCTTGATGGCAGTGTGGGAAATGATGAGGCCATCATGGTGTCCTAGTCCCAACGCTGACTCAATATTACGGGCGACACAAGACGTGCAGAGGGAACTGAATGCAGACTGTAACCTGCGTGACCTCAACATCATATATAATGTGATGATAACGGCCTCTAGGAGCAACGGAGAAGATAGAGTGGAGTTGCCTGGCTGGGGACCAGAAGACTGGGTCAAACCTGGTAGCTGTCTGGCGAAAGTCTGTGGACTGCTGGAGGGTCACGTTTGTGGAGGTCTAGACTGTGTGAAAATCCTGGAGAAACAACACAAGCAATTGACAGTATTGTTTGGAAACGTAGTGTTGAAAGCAAGAACGGAAACGGAATTCATAGCAGATTGCCATGGAGGAACCGATGTGAATCTAGTGACTGCACTAGGATTCTACAGCATGTTTAGTTCTTTAGAGTCACTATTGAATCTAGAACAGAAACATGAGGTGGTCACAGCCATCAGCGTAGAAGTACTCCCAGGAGTTCTGCAGAATGAGCAGAAGTACATAGAAAAATGGAGGGAAGCAATCGAAACAGAAATGAACATCAGACACAGCTAAACTTATTGTAGACCATCAGGAGCACGATATTTGGTGGGTTCAACGTTGGCTCCAATGTGCAAGAGCTGATATCCTGTACATTTCGTAGCTGTGGACGTGAAGAGTACAAGAACGATTGTGGATCAAGCCTTCTCAGTGCCGAAGTGTGTGAGACTGGCGAGAATGGGCGAGAAGCCATACGAGTTACTATGTAAGATGTTCTCAGCAGTTCCAGAGAGAACCAAAGAAGAGTTGGAGTCAATACTAGGAAAGAAGTTCATGGGATACGTGAGCGGGAACTTCAGTGACTTTGAGAAACAGAAACAGAGAGGATCAACTGTCACAGATTACAATGCAGTAGATGAGAATGATGAAGTCCACCGAGTGATGATGGAAGTGGAACCATTGCCGGAAGCTTCGGGAAAACGTAATTGGAGGAGCATCATGTTGACACATGACGAGTTTCCTTGCCACTGCTTGCTGCAGACCTGGTGGTATCCCAAGCGTAGTAATCTGATGTTGATCTGGGACTCTGGAGAGCTGCTCTCCATGGGTTTACCAGATTCATCACAGCCCGTAACAATAGTGATAGTGGGAGTTATGATGGCGATACGATGGCTGGAAGCTCATGTGAGAGAAAATAACAGACAGGAGGCACCGACGAGAGAACAGCTGCGGAAGTTAGATTGTCTAAAAGATTTAGATCTTTTTGAGACAATGTGCAAAGTTCTAAACATTCCGATGGAAGTGAAGAAGATATGGGCAAGAAAACGATTGATGCCATGGTTCAGAGCTAACATGACTGCATGGTTGTACGAGTATGCGAAAAAGCATATGTCGAAGCATGGCAGAGTGTACAGTGAATATCAGCTGGACTTTGGGGCAGGAGCTTTCAAGCGAGCTCTCGTGACTCATCGGAATGCAGTGACCACCATTGTGAAAAGAATTTCCAGGACGAGTGAGCGTAGTGGACATGAGAAAGCAGAGATGCTGAAAGAAGGTTTGGAGAGAAACGTGACGTTGTGTCTCCACAACAGCTTCTGCAGGAACAGAGAATCTAAGGTGGATCCCCTACCTTGCTGCAAACAGAGGGTAGAAGAGCAGAAGTGTTGGAGGACGGCTTCCAGCAGCGTCAGGATAGCTAACGACGAATAACAGGATACGGAGACTGAGAGTGCAGAGTCAGTATCACAGGAGGAAGAAATGGAGCATTGACGAATGACCGAAAAACAAGATGAAAAAAGAAACGAAATTAGAAGAATTTAGAAGTTTTAGAACTTCTAAACGACCGAAAAAGAAGAAAACAAAGGAGTGCTGAAGAAAAGTTAAAACTCAGAATTGTTTTATGTGTGTGAAAAACTCAAGTGAGAAACCAAGCAACCAAGTTGTAATTGAAAACTGAAACATTTAGTTGAGTTTTGAAATTGTTGCATTTATAAATTTGCATTTTGATTTTAGTTTAAGTGGCTTTAGAGACACTCAATTACTATTTATTTAGAAAGGCTTAAGTGAAGGAGTATATTTAAATATTGCAGCCTGCATGACTGTTTTTAATCAGCTAGGAGAACTGATCACTTTGTGGTGACATGGAAGGCTTGAGTAATCTTTCGAAGAGGGAGATTGTTTCATTGTTCTTTCTAATCACAGAGTTTTTTTAGTTTTAGTATACAGGACAATAACAAGCAAGATTTCCGAAGGGAAAAGCGTAGTAGGATAATTTTAGCTTGTTGGTTGGCAGGACTGTCCTGCAAGCCAACACCTTTTAAATCTAAGAGAAAAAGTTTTAATCGGGACATTGACACTGGAAGTCAGAAATTATGTTTTATCTTAGGTCTTATCCTCAATGTGCAGATTGGTGAAAAAATTTGAAGGCGATAGTGATGTAGTATGATGCCATTTATATTCTGTAGTGAGTCGATGTGACGTGGGTAAAAGTAGTTTCGTACATCTTGTAAATTCTGTTCGATGACACTGTAACCATTTTACGAACATTGCGCGATTCAATGAGGACATTGACCGGACTGTCCGGTCCGGGGAGTATGTGACATTCGACCAGAATGTGAAAAATGCAATCTCTGCAGAGTTCGAATTTTTAGCAGCGAGCCTTCCGGATTGGTGATTATTAAGAATTAAGAACGTTATTGGAACGATTGGCCAAACGGTGAGGGCTGGAATATTCTGTTATTTTAAAATTTCAAAAAATCGAATTATGACGTCATATTTCTGAGAAACGTCAGAAACGGCCATTTTGGCTAAAACGAGAAAGAAGAACAGAACAACATTAGCTGCGCTAACAATAACTACGAAATCGAGATTGGAAAACGACAACGAGTTACAGAGTAACAGAGAACACTCCGAGTTGCAACTATTGTGCTGCTACAATAGTTGCAAGGCCGTTGCGAACAACGGTGAAGGGTGAAAGACGGCCTTCCGGATTAAGAAGAGATCAGGATTAACGAGCTTGATCCAGCGGATTCATCAATCCGGAAGGGTAAAGGAACTGAAACTTTTATCCTGTTACATGAACTTTTAGCTTCCTGTCATGTCCTGACTTGAATTTAATTAACATCTAGATTCATTTTGATAAGGATGAGAAGCTAGGAGTTGGGGGAAAGGGTTGATCCATCTTCGATGGAGATGATGATTTTTATCTACTGAACAAAAAAAAATAATATAATAAGTAGTAGTAGCCCTGTTTTTAGGAGTGACCTCGTGGTCTGGGGATACTGAGACCCAGCCATGAGCTCACTATTTCTGCATGTAATTTAGTTAATCTGAGTGTTTTGACCGAAGCCGAAAGCAGTAACGTTTTTGTCGACCCGATGTTAAAAAAGACCACCGAAAAGTACTGGCTTGGTAGAGACGGTGAAAAGCATGCAAAGCTCTGTTTAGACGTTAGCCAGTTGTCTTAAGACTTAGTTTTGTTTTCCGTCGATATGTATCTTCCGGGCGAATGTTACAAAGTTGAATGGCAGTACAGGACTTAACTTTCTGAAATCGCTTACTAAGCTGATAAACCTCATTGGAGATGGCAAAATACCCGAACCACTAAGACCTTTCTTTTTTGGCGCAAAGCTTATCGCCCTCATAAAGATAGACGGAGGGTTGAGACCGATTGCCATAGGCAACACGCTGAGACGTATCGCGTCTAAATGCGCTGGAAGCAAGGCCCTCTCCGAGCGACAAAATTTTTTCGGAAACGTACAGGTAGGATGCGGTACCAAACGAGGAGCAGAAATAGCTGCGCACTCGTTTCGAAACCTAATTGAACGCGACGACAATACAAAATGCACTGTTCTTTTAAAACTAGATTTTAAGAATGCCTTTAACTCTTTAAACAGAGAAACAATGCTGAATCAAGTTTATTCAAATCGCCCCGAATTGTATAATTACACCCATTGCGCGTATGGTAAACCTAGTTACCTTTTTTACGGAAGCTCTGTCATAATGTCAGAAGACGGAACTCAGCAAGGTAATCCTGAATCCCCACACCTTTTTGCGGAAACAATGCATATCTTAGTTAAACAGTTGGAGTCGAAAATTTACATCTGGTATTTAGATGATGGGAATTTAGCCGACGACTATAAAGTAGTACTCCGGGACCTTAAAAACATTCTGAAATCGGAACAAATTTACGGCCTGAGCTTAAACACTGAGAAGTGTGAACTTTGTTTGATGGGACCGACTACTAGTATACAGTATAATTCATTTTTAATACAATTTCGAAAAATATGCCCCAAAATTTAAAAAAAACAAAAGAAGAACTCCTGATTTTAGGATCTCCAAACGGCGAACTTTGCCGAAAAGAAGTACTCGACGAAAAAATTAAGGAGCTTGAAAAAATATCGGATGTCATTGACAAACTAGACGCCCATTATGGTTTTTACCTCCTGAAAAATTGCTTTAGCATACCAAAACTCCTATATTTTTTGCGTACGAGCCCTTGGTTTTTGCAAAATGATTTTTTAGAACGCTACGATAAATTACTAAGAAATTCGTTTTGCAAGGTTACTAACGTGAAAATGGATGATAACCACTTTTTACAAGCAGTTCTCCCGGCAGCCAAAGTTGGCTTGGGCGTTTCTTCCGCTCGTCTACTCGCTTTACCCGCTTTCTTAGCCTCAGCAGTAGGAGCGAAAGATGCCTTCAGCGAAATCTTTGGTTTGGAGCATGTGGATGGAACCTTTGATGATGCGCTTAAACTGTTGTTTGACCTTGGAAAAACTGAAATGGCTCCGGAAAATGAAATCCAAAAAAATTGGACGGAGCCAGTTTTTGACAGCAAAATTTGCAGGCTTGATTTTACGACTCGAACCAACGGACGTAAAAACGTTCAACGCGTTCCAAGATAGATTTGGCTCCCAATGGTTGAAAGTCATCCCGTGCAAAAATTTAAGGTTAAAACTGTCGAACCAACAACTCAGAACTTCAATAGGACTTCGATTAGGAATCAAAATATGCGAACGGCACAAATGCGTGTGCGGAAAAGACGTTACCGAGGATGGTTGGCATGGTCTTTCTTGCCTCAAAAATGCAGGGAGGTTCTCTAGGCATTCAAACATGAATGCCCTTATAAAGCAGAGTCTATCATCTACTCACATTCCGTCTGTTTTAGAACCACGACACCTCTACAGGACCGATCAGAAGCGACCAGACGGTTTGACGCTCGTTCCATGGGTTGATGGTAAGCAGCTCTTGTGGGATGTAACGGTAGTAGACTCCTTAGCTCCTTGTAGGATTAATGCCGGGTCTGTTTGTAACCCTGGTACGGCTGCCGCTGAAGCGGAAGGGCGAAAAATTGACAAGTATAAAGATCTGGTAAATGATGGATATCTTTTTCAACCGCTAGCTTTTGAAATTCATGGCACGGCCGGCCCCAGCACAGAAGTTTTTTTTGAGCAAGCTTTGTAAGAACTTAAGTATATGCACTGAGGAACCGAGAGCAGGCAGCTTTTTAAAACAGAGAATCTCCCTGGCAATACAGATTGCGAACGCCGCTTGCGTACTCGGAACAATAATTGACAAAATAATTTTCGACGAAATTTTTTACTTGTAACACTTGTATATTATTTTGTCCCATGTCGAGTTGCGTGTTCTTATTGAAGAAACGTAATCCGTATCGATTTTAATTGAAAAAGACTTAAACACTTGTCATCTTCTTTTATCATTATCACTTCCATATCTAGAAAATTCCAAAGATTTTGACTACATGATGAAAGGGCTCATGACTGTAACATCGGTTACTATGATAATTTTGAACTTCTGATTACCACTTCAGAGCCAGAAAAATAATCTTTTACACTCATTCCACCAAAATATGCTGCAAAAAAAAAACAAATAGTTTTTTTACTATAGGTTGCAGACGCAATTTGCTGCAAATTCGTCTCAGGTGCAATTTGAGATAAAATAAGCGAAACACAGATATTACAAACAGAAAAACAGCACATACATGCCTACGAAACTGGCTGAGAAAAAACGACCAGTACACGAAAGCCAAGTTGCACGTAACACGAAAGCCAAGTTGCACGTATAAAAAATTAGCGTGTAACGCAACACCGGTTCTTCGAATTTTTAACAACCCATGAAAACCGCATATAATGGAAACCAGATCTGCAGGCTTTTGGTGTGCTCGGACAGCACCCATGTAACTTTCGCCCGGAAGATACATATCGACGAAAAAATAAAACTAAGTCCTAAGACGACTGGCCAACGTCTAAACAGAGCTTTACATGCTTTCAACCGTCTCTACCAAGCCAGTACTTTCGGTGGTCTTTCTAACATCGCGTCGACAAAAAACGTTACTGCTTTCAAAAGACACAAAATAACTAGATTACATGCAGAAATCGTGAGCTCATGGCTGGGTCTCACTATCCCCAGACCACGAGGTCACTCCTAAAAACAAGGCTACTACTACTTATTGAATTATTATTGTTCTTGTTCATTAGATAAAAATCATCATCTCCATCGAAGATGGATCAACCCCTTCCCCCAACTCCTAGCTTCTCATCCTAGCAAAATGAATTCAGATGTTAATTAAATTCAACTCAGGACATGACAGGGAAGCTAAAAGTTTATATAAGTTAATAAAAGTTCCAGTCCCGAGACCCCTCCGGATTCCTGAATCCGGGGAAATAAGGCTCTTATTTTCCTTCCGGAAGG
This sequence comes from Symsagittifera roscoffensis, assembly GCF_963678635.1. Taxonomy (NCBI): domain Eukaryota; kingdom Metazoa; phylum Xenacoelomorpha; order Acoela; family Convolutidae; genus Symsagittifera; species Symsagittifera roscoffensis. Next base: position 1,883,288 of record NC_087071.1, read on the forward strand.
CTGGTTTTCCACCCTTCACCGTTGTTCGCAACGGCCTTGCAACTATTGTAGCGACACAATAGTTGCAACTCGGAGCGGTCTCTGTTACTTCTGTTTTTCTCTGTGGTTTTTCGAGCACATTCTTCGTTGTTTTCGTCAGCGCAACTAATGTTGTTGTGTTTTTCTTCGACTTTCTGCCAAAAAGACCGATTCTGACGTTTCTCAGAAATATGACGTCATTCTTCGAATTTTTAAAATTTCAAAATACCAGAATATCTTGACCTTCACCGTTTGACGAATCGTTCCAATAACGTCGTTAATCGCTTAAAACTGTCAATTCGGAAGGTTCGCTGCTAAATTTCCGAATCTGCTGAATCTGCTTTTTGATCCATTCTGGTCGAATGTCGCATACTCCCCGGACAGTCCGGTCAATGTCCTCATTGAATCTTGCAATTTTCGGAAAAATAGGTACAGTGTCAACGAACAGAATTTACAAAATGCACGAAATTACTTTTATCCACGTCATATCGACTCACTGCAGAATATAAATGGCATCATACTACATCACTATAGCCTTCAAATTTTTTTCCTTAACCTGCACATTGAGGAAATGACCTAAGATAAAAACATATTTTCTGACTCCTAATGTCAATGTCCTGATTAAAAACTTTTTCTCCTAGATTTAAAAGGTGTTGGTTTGCAGGACAGTGCTGCCAACCAACAAGCTAAAATTATCCTACTATGCTTCTTCCCTTCGGAAATCTTGCTTGTTGTTGTCCTGAATATTAAAACTAAGAAACTCTGTGGTTAGAAAGAACAATGAAACAATCTCCCTCTTCGAGAGATTACCCAAGCCTTTCAAGTCACCACAAAGTGATCAGTTCTCCTAGCTGATTAAAAACAGTCATGCAGGCTGGAGTATTTAAATATACTCCTTCAATCAAGCCTTTCTAAATAAATAGTAAGTAAGTGTCCCTAAAGCCACTCAACTAAAATCAAAATGCAAATTTTTAATTGCAACAAATCCTTTAATGTTCAAAACTCAACTAAATGTTTCAGTTTTCAATTACAACTTGGTTGCTTAGTTCCTCACTTGAGTCTTTTTGCACACATAAAACAATTCTGAGTTTTAACTTTTTCTTCATTACTCCTTTGTTTTCTTCTTTTTCCGTCGTTTAGAAGTTCTAAAACTTCTAAATTCTTCTTCTAATTTCGTCTCTTTTTGCATCTCCTTTCGGCCATTCGTCAATGTTCCATCTCTTCCTCCTGTGATACCGACTCCGCACTTTCAGTCTCTGTGTCTTGCAACATATCGTTAGCTATCCTGACGCTGTTGGAAGCCGTCCTCCAACACGTCTGCTCTTCTACCCTCTGTTTGCAACAAGGTAGGGGATCCACGTTAGATTCTCTGTTCCTGCAGAAGCTGTTGTGGAGACAAAACGTCACATTTCTCTCCAAATCTTCATTCAACATCTCTGTCTTCTCCTTTCCACTACGTTCACTTGTCCTGGAAACTCTTTTCACAGCGGTGGTCACTGCATTCCGATGAGTCACGAGAGCTCGCTTGAAAGCTCCTGCTCCAATGTCCAGCTGATATTCACTGTACACTCTACCGTGCTTCGACATATGCTTCTTAGCATATTCGTACAACCATGCAGTCATGTTAGCTCTGAACCATGGTATCAATCGTCTTCTTGCCCATATCTTCTTCACTTCCATCGGAATGTTTAGAATCTTGCACATTGTCTCAAAAAGATCTAAATCTTTTAGACAATCTAATTTCCGCAACTGTTCTCTCGTCGGTGCCTCCTGTCTATTGTTTTCTTTCACATGAGCTTCCAGCCTTGTATCGCCATCATAACTCCCGATATCACTATTGTTATGGGCTGTGATGAGTCTGGTAAACCCATGGAGAGCAGCTCTCCAGAGTCCCAGATCAACACCAGATTACTACGCTTGGGATACCACCAGGTCTGCAGCAAGCAGTGGCATGGAAACTCGTCATGTGTCAACATGATGCTCCTCCAATTACGTTTTCCCGAAGCTTCCAGTAATGGTTCCACTTCCATCATCACTCGGTGGACTTCATCATGCTTGTCTACTGTATTTTAATCTGTAACAGTTGATCCTCTCTGTTTCTGTCTCTCAAAGTCACTGAAGTTCCCGCTCACGTATCCCATGAACTTCTTTCCCAGTATCGATTCCAACTCCTCCTTAGTTCTCTCTGGAACTGCTGAGAACATCTAACATAGCAACTCGTAAGATTTCTCGGACATTCTCGTTAGTCTCACACACTTTGGTACTGAGAAGGTGAATTCAGATGTTAATTAAATTCAACTCAGGACATGACAGGGAAGCTAAAAGTTTATATAAGTTAATAAAAGTTCCAGTCCCGAGACCCCTCCGGATTCCTGAATCCGGGGAAATAAGGCTCTTATTTTCCTTCCGGAAGGCTGGTTTTCCACCCTTCACCGTTGTTCGCAACGGCCTTGCAACTATTGTAGCGACACAATAGTTGCAACTCGGAGCGGTCTCTGTTACTTCTGTTTTTCTCTGTGGTTTTTCGAGCACATTCTTCGTTGTTTTCGTCAGCGCAACTAATGTTGTTGTGTTTTTCTTCGACTTTCTGCCAAAAAGACCGATTCTGACGTTTCTCAGAAATATGACGTCATTCTTCGAATTTTTAAAATTTCAAAATACCAGAATATCTTGACCTTCACCGTTTGACGAATCGTTCCAATAACGTCGTTAATCGCTTAAAACTGTCAATTCGGAAGGTTCGCTGCTAAATTTCCGAATCTGCTGAATCTGCTTTTTGATCCATTCTGGTCGAATGTCGCATACTCCCCGGACAGTCCGGTCAATGTCCTCATTGAATCTTGCAATTTTCGGAAAAATAGGTACAGTGTCAACGAACAGAATTTACAAAATGCACGAAATTACTTTTATCCACGTCATATCGACTCACTGCAGAATATAAATGGCATCATACTACATCACTATAGCCTTCAAATTTTTTTCCTTAACCTGCACATTGAGGAAATGACCTAAGATAAAAACATATTTTCTGACTCCTAATGTCAATGTCCTGATTAAAAACTTTTTCTCCTAGATTTAAAAGGTGTTGGTTTGCAGGACAGTGCTGCCAACCAACAAGCTAAAATTATCCTACTATGCTTCTTCCCTTCGGAAATCTTGCTTGTTGTTGTCCTGAATATTAAAACTAAGAAACTCTGTGGTTAGAAAGAACAATGAAACAATCTCCCTCTTCGAGAGATTACCCAAGCCTTTCAAGTCACCACAAAGTGATCAGTTCTCCTAGCTGATTAAAAACAGTCATGCAGGCTGGAGTATTTAAATATACTCCTTCAATCAAGCCTTTCTAAATAAATAGTAAGTAAGTGTCCCTAAAGCCACTCAACTAAAATCAAAATGCAAATTTTTAATTGCAACAAATCCTTTAATGTTCAAAACTCAACTAAATGTTTCAGTTTTCAATTACAACTTGGTTGCTTAGTTCCTCACTTGAGTCTTTTTGCACACATAAAACAATTCTGAGTTTTAACTTTTTCTTCATTACTCCTTTGTTTTCTTCTTTTTCCGTCGTTTAGAAGTTCTAAAACTTCTAAATTCTTCTTCTAATTTCGTCTCTTTTTGCATCTCCTTTCGGCCATTCGTCAATGTTCCATCTCTTCCTCCTGTGATACCGACTCCGCACTTTCAGTCTCTGTGTCTTGCAACATATCGTTAGCTATCCTGACGCTGTTGGAAGCCGTCCTCCAACACGTCTGCTCTTCTACCCTCTGTTTGCAACAAGGTAGGGGATCCACGTTAGATTCTCTGTTCCTGCAGAAGCTGTTGTGGAGACAAAACGTCACATTTCTCTCCAAATCTTCATTCAACATCTCTGTCTTCTCCTTTCCACTACGTTCACTTGTCCTGGAAACTCTTTTCACAGCGGTGGTCACTGCATTCCGATGAGTCACGAGAGCTCGCTTGAAAGCTCCTGCTCCAATGTCCAGCTGATATTCACTGTACACTCTACCGTGCTTCGACATATGCTTCTTAGCATATTCGTACAACCATGCAGTCATGTTAGCTCTGAACCATGGTATCAATCGTCTTCTTGCCCATATCTTCTTCACTTCCATCGGAATGTTTAGAATCTTGCACATTGTCTCAAAAAGATCTAAATCTTTTAGACAATCTAATTTCCGCAACTGTTCTCTCGTCGGTGCCTCCTGTCTATTGTTTTCTTTCACATGAGCTTCCAGCCTTGTATCGCCATCATAACTCCCGATATCACTATTGTTATGGGCTGTGATGAGTCTGGTAAACCCATGGAGAGCAGCTCTCCAGAGTCCCAGATCAACACCAGATTACTACGCTTGGGATACCACCAGGTCTGCAGCAAGCAGTGGCATGGAAACTCGTCATGTGTCAACATGATGCTCCTCCAATTACGTTTTCCCGAAGCTTCCAGTAATGGTTCCACTTCCATCATCACTCGGTGGACTTCATCATGCTTGTCTACTGTATTTTAATCTGTAACAGTTGATCCTCTCTGTTTCTGTCTCTCAAAGTCACTGAAGTTCCCGCTCACGTATCCCATGAACTTCTTTCCCAGTATCGATTCCAACTCCTCCTTAGTTCTCTCTGGAACTGCTGAGAACATCTAACATAGCAACTCGTAAGATTTCTCGGACATTCTCGTTAGTCTCACACACTTTGGTACTGAGAAGGCTTGATCCACGATCGTTCTCGTACTCTTTACATCCATAGCTACAAAATGTACCGGGTATCTGCTCTTGCACATTGGAGCCAATGTCGAACCCACCAAATATCGTGCTCCTGATGGTCTACAATAAGTCTCACTGTGTCTGATGTTCATTTCCGTCTCGATCGCTTCCCTCCATTTTTCTGCTCGGTTTGCAGAACTCCTAGGAATACTTCTACACTGATGGCAGTGACCATCTCATGTCTCTGTTCTAGATTCAATAGTGACTCTAAAGAACTAAACATGCTGTAGAATCCTAGTGCAGTCACTAGATTCACCTCGGTTCCTCCATGACAATCCGCTATCAGTTCCGTTTCCGTTCTTGCTTTCATCACGACGTTTCCAAACAATACCGTCAATTGCTTGTGTTGTTTCTCTAGGGTCTTCACACCGTCCAGACCTCCACAAACGTGACCCTCCAGTCCACAGACTTCCGAGAGACAGCTACCAGGTTTGACCCAGTCTTCTGGTCCCCAGCCAGGCAACTCCACTTTATCTTCTCCGTTGCTCCTAGAGGCCGTTATCATCACATTATATATGATGTTAAGGTCACGCAGGTTACAGTCTGCATTCAGCTCCCTCTGTACGTCTTGTGTTGCCCGTAATATCGAGTCAGCGTTGGGACTAGGACACCATTATGGCCTCATCAATTCCCACACTGCCATCAAGCTCGTTCTCAGTAATTCATCTGAGAATCCCAACCCAAACTCCACCCTTCTGTCGGATTTTGGTACGGAAGGTGCAGTCACCTTTTCTTCCAAGACCAGTCCCAATTTGGTCTGTGGATCATTAGCGCTCCTAATTTTTACAATTCTCGACGTCCAGAATCTTAGTAACACTGCGTGCTCGTAATCGAAGAAGCAATCGCGTATGTCTTCACTCAGGAAAGGGTTGTACGCTATCCCTATGATTCGACTTCTTCTTGATCGTTCCACAGTATTCACTGGATTTCGGCAGTGCCCCCATAGATTTTTAGTGAGTCTCAGCTCCTTGTTTGAGAATCTCCTGATTTCGTCTATGTTTCTCATGGGCTCTAACTCCTCAGTTTCTTTCATATTCACCCTCATCGGTTTGCTTTGCTGCATATCTAGCTGTGCTAGTAAGAGTAAGGCTTTTGCTCGCTCATCGCCTTCCCTCAGCATCTTAACACAAGTGTTCAATGCAGGTACTGAAATCTGCTCTATCATGAATCGAATGAAACAGAGAGCGTCTCTCCGCTTCGCACACGCTACTGCTGCTCCCTCTTGGACTATCAGATACCTCAGGTTCGTCATAAGGGAAACCTTCTCTTCTTTTGACCTCTTCCTTTCTTCTGAATCATACTCTTCGCGAGTCAGTCCCATCATGCACCAGGCAAACCTCAGTTGTAACTCTATTCTTACGTAAGGTACTGCCACGAGAGCGTGTATTCTTGGCGTAGTCCTCATCTCTTCTTCAAAGTACCTTAACACCACTGCTTTCCATGGAAGGCTCACCAACTACTCCATCGTTTCTGCCTGTATCTCAACCGACGCTAAAGTCCCGTACGCCTTCTGCTTGAGGATGGTGCCTTGCAACATTGTCTCCAGATAACCCTCCATGGCACTCTTATCTTCCAGAGCCATCACGTACCCTCTAGCGGAGTTTCGTTACTCCATCATTTCCATGTATCCACCGGCGGGTTCATCTATCGACACAGCCTCCGATACTGTGAGTCGGTTGTATTCTACTGGTACTAGTTGTCCTGTGACATTTCCCTTTCCGTGATTCATGGGATATGGCTGAAAGTCTTTCATTGTGCTCTCTCCATATTGGCTGAGTATTTCCATTTCTAAGGTTGCTCCAGTCAGAGTGGATTTGAATTTATAACCTGTTGACTTCATTCCCGCCATGAGAATGGGTGGCACCATCGCTTTATCAGTCAACATTTTATCTGTGCCAGGCAATTGATAATCACCTTGTCCCAAATCCATGACCTCTTCGACTCGTTTCCTTTTCGCTGGATTGACAGCTTTCATCGATATCTCCGAATCCACCTTCGTCTTTCCTACTCTCCTCGGCATCACTTTGCTGCCTAACTTCATTTTCATTGCGTTGATCTTGTCAATCATCAATTTCGATCGCATCGTTCCTCTCCTGGTTCTTGAAAGATACACCACCTCTCCTTTATCGTCCTGCAGTGTCATCTTGATGGGAGAATTCGCCTCACTTTTATCAGTGAATGAGTCAGTCAACAACTCACTCGATCTCCCTTCACACTCATCAAGCTTGTCAAGGACTTCCCGCATCAAGGGTCGGTTGAGACCTGTTTTCAGAATGGACTGGGTCCCATAGCTCTGAACCACTGTCCAGACTTCTTCCATGAACGCCACTCTGTCCAAACTGCATCCCGTCCTACTCTCATGGTCTCGGTGATGTACTTCCCATTCTTCTTCGGGCAACGTTCCCAAGAAAGGTACTCTGGCTGAGCCCTATATTCTTCTTCTAGGTGATTCCATGAGGATTTTTTGTTCGTTATTTCTTGAATTGCCAGGAGAGCTGCTCTACGGCAAATTCCGTTTCATTTCCATAAAGGCTGACGGAGGTTCCAGTGTCGAAATGCCTTCATCCGCTGGCTCGGTCGTCTCTAAAGTATCCGCGTTGTTCTCAAGATCACTGAAGATATTGAAATCTAGGCTGGATACTCCTCCTGTCGATGCCCTGTCGTCTTCCCCACCAGCTTGACTTGCATCTTGTTGCATGGGTTCTTCAGTTTGACGGCATCCTCCCTGTCCGTCATCTCCTTCTGACATATCTCTCTTTGAGCTCGAGGGTCCTTGTTTATCATTGTCGGCTCCTTCCGTAAATTTCGGTATGATCAAGGTACCGGTCGATCTATCTTCTTCTTCTCCATGGACCACTTTGATTTCCTCGCAGCCGAAGGGTGCTAGGAAAGTTCTCGTTCGCAGCTATCCTACTACCGTCAACTCCGGTTTTACACTAGTCAGGATCATTGAGGCCTCAGGCAGTTCGGTCCTGCCTCTCATTTTCATAGGCGCCAAGCCTAATCCCGCCCATTCTTCATCAAATCTTCCAGGCTTGGGAGTCGCGGCGTTGCTTATTCGCCTTCTCGTCGCTTGATCCGTATAGGCAAATCGTGGGTACTGTAACACAGCGGCATTTCTTCCCACAAAGTATGTATCTATCGTTGCTACGAAATTCCCTACTCTCCTTTCATTGGTTTCGAATGCTCTCAACCTAGGAGTTCGTTCCACGGAGACTGCTCCGAGTAACATCCTTCTTATCAGAGGGAATTCAGGGATTGCATCCGGTAGCTTCTCGTAATCACTCCAGTCCTTCTCTCACTTTATGATATGCTGCAGTGAGACGCGGCACTCTGGTTATTTCACCATTCGTTTTATCATAGGGTCTTATATTCCAAAGCTTCGGAAACACTTCGATGTGTCCTCTTTCTACTTCTCCGATGCGATCAAGGAAGTGATCGTCGAAATTGATGACTGTCATCTCTGGCTCTGATATTTTCGCAAATAACAGAACTTCACTCATGAGCTCCCGCATTATGTGCGGCTCAAACCAGTTCAGTGCACTACCGTCCACTGCTGATATGAGGTTCAGCTGCAGCACCGACCTCCTATACGCCTCCACTTTAACGTCAGGGAACGCAAACGTGACTGCTGGTCCATAGATCACTGTCACGAACTCCGTGACTCCTCTGATCAGTGCTAAGGGATCGGTTCTCATAGCCAAGCTCATATCGGTTAACAGGGGCATGCCTCCAACATGTCGTCTAACATCTTCTTCTCATTCGATAGTCTCATCTTCTCCCGTTCCAAAGCGATTTTGTTGTAAGAGATATTGGATAAGAGTGTGTCTCAGGTCTCTTATCTTATTCCACGAGTCCGTGGATTTCTTCATATCCAAGTTCCTCACTCTCTCTCTCATCTGCTCTGGACAACGTGTGAATTTCATTAGTCCTCCCAAGTTTCCGTGGGTAATCGCAATCAATGTCAGAAGTCCATCTAACCGCAGGTTCTGGATTCCATCGGTGAGCAGCATCGCCGGTCCTTTCGCGAAACTCTCTGCTCCAAATGTCACGAACAAGGCTATTAGTTCCACTATTGACATTTCCACTACTGCTTGGAGGAAATCTTTTATCAAGTAAAGAGAGACTTTCGGGTAGACTTTTGCCAAGAAGGACGCGGTCCATCCGGCTCTCAACCCTTCCAGCATGCTGTCTGTCCGTTCAAAGCCTTCCTGTCCCTTCACTTCCTGGGTCCAGAAGGTTTCCAGGGTAATCTGACACATTCTGTTTACAAATTCAGCGGTCTTTTCTTCGGCATTTTCCGCCAGGTTCACCTCCTTTAACAAGTAGGCATGGATCTTCGTGATCATCACAGGGCTTTGCTCAAAAGCATCTGCACCCAATGCCGCTACTCGAGGACTCAGGTGTAGCCACTGGTTGGCTTCCGGCTTGGTTCTCAAAACCATCGCCTCCAAATGAGCTCTAGTCTCTAGTGAATTTTTCCTTCTCGTGTTTTCACCTGTCATTTCCATTGCTCGGAACCATAAGTCGTTGGACATTACCGTGATCACTCGATGGTCGTCGTCTATTCCCGGTTTCAGTTTGAGTTGTCGACTGAAATTGGACAGTTCCAACCCCAGCACTTCGTCCAACACTAACATGTGCTGCGCATGGTCCTTGAGTCCTCTCAACGCGTTCGAGATATCTGACCACACAGCAGGCAGTTCAGCCCTGAGTGACCTCAGGTTCTCCATCTCTATCATGCGATTTGGGGCTGATATGATCACATGATATTTTCTTTCCGAAAGCAAGGTCTTATTCGCATACACGAATTTCAGTCCATCCGGGATATGCGCATACCCCGGAGACCACGCGAATACTACTCTCAGTGTCACTTTGGTGAACGACCCCTCCTTCGTCGCATCCACCACTTCACCCATCGACTCAAGGATATCTTTTATCGCTGGCCACACAGCATTCTATGCCGTTGTAGGATCTCTGAGTCTGGTCAGAAAACCTCTACAGTGTAGATGGCCATTGATGCCAGCAAACACGATCGTAATTGGATTCAGGTCCGTCTGCCTTTGTACCCCTACAGCCAGAGATACCGATTGCAGTAGGTCCAGGTCGACCGCTGCCAACATTATAACGTCCGGCCAAAACAGAGACTTGGAGGTATACACGAACTCTGAATTCGCTACTATCATGATCTTGGCCTTCCTCATTTCTGCTTTGTCATAGGCGGCGAAGATGGTCTCATCTTTCTTTATCGCTTTCAATCCGCCGTTTCTTTGGACATCACCATCTTGATTTACTAGTTTCGGGTATCTTCTTTCTTTCACATGACCAGGGGGTGTCGTCACCTGCCTGAACATCTTCACGTGTTGTCCAATTGGCGCTCTCGTCGTCAGAAATCTTCCTGGTCTCTCTTCACGGTCCCTCATCAGGATTCAATCTCACATCTTGCAATGGTCTCGCGTTCACTGGTCCCATCGTGTTGTTAGAGGGAAGTCCCTCTAGGTCAGCAAATCTCAAGGCCGTCGTGGAGCTGAAATTTATGCTAGCGGCTATCAACCAGTCTACGCCGGTTATCGAGTACAGTCTGCTGACGGATAGCGTCGCTCCATTCAGCATCCTCCTTGCATCTTGATGAAGCTTACCCTCTGGAGATCCAGCTTCATTAGTTCGTCTTTGTATACATGCCAGGGAGACGGTATGGGTCTTGACCACATCAACGAGCCTCTGCCCGGGCGTCTCTCCTCTCGACTGGTACTTGTCGTCTCCGATCTCGTGTCCGATCTAGACGTGCTGGTTGTCTCTTCGATTGACAGGTCCTATTCTTCTCCTAGGATGGATGGTCCTCCTCATCGTCGCTTCTCCCAATCGATCCTGTACGTCTGTCCTTTGACCTAGTTCGCTGGAGCTCTGTTGTCTGTAGTTCGTGACGGCAGCGACCGTCCCCAAGCGTGTTTCCAGGCTAGGAGGCACAACGGTAGTAATCACCGCGTCACTCGCTGTTCCTTCTTCCTTAAGCACTCCTGTGACAAAGAGTTCCGCTTCTAGTTCATCCAACCGCTCTTGGAAGACTCGAGTCAACCAAGCCTGTCCTTCGATACTATCGAAGTGGATGCCGTCCGTGGTCAGTCTGGCTTGATCCATAGCTCTCAACTCATGTTCGATGTCCATGAGGATAATTCTTCCAGCATTCCGACTTCCGAGATTCCTCAAGATGTTTTTCCACCTGACGACTCTTTCGTTGTGCCTTCCCCCTGCTGCTGTCAAGCTTCTCGTGTTCATTGGTATAGTTCAAATGGTCTCCGCGCAATTGAATTTCTGCCAGAGGGTAGTAAACAAACACACCATCATCGATTCCCACAGTGCTTCCTGCTCATCTGAACCTCTGGAGATGTCATTCGTTCCAACCAGGATCATCACATTGGGGATCATCCCTGGATTCATCAGTTCCACCATTCGATATAACTGGGCTATCGTCGTGCCTCCGAAGGCCATCACCATGGTGACCCACGAGGTCCTCAGATTCAATAGTACTCTGACCAAATTGTCTCCCAGTATCAGATGTGATGTCCCCAGTGGTGGTTGCTGCAGGTTTACTGCCGGGTTCCAAGTCGCTCGTTCGAAGCAAGCTCTCGGATCTGTCTCCGGAACTCCCGTAAAATAATATCTCAATTGATTGTTCTTTTGTACGTCCATTACACGAGACACTTTCTTCGCTGGCATCTTCTGTATTCTTCTCTCTGGGGCCTTCGAGCTCCCCATGAGTGGCATCACGTCACTTATCCCCTGTCTGATCACGGTCTGGGAGAGTCGTACTCTGCCCGTGTCGTCGATCGTTCCATAGGGTGCAGTCACCCCGTAACCTGGCGCATTCTTGTTGGCGACCAGCCGTCCAGCTGTCTCTATCAGCTTCCTCACCGTTTGTTCCACGACGGGGTCACCCAAGGTGTCACTAGGGTCCGGGATTGTCACTCGATCTGTCGCTGTCGGGAGCCGTGTCTCTGTTGTTTGACTCATTTCTCGAGGCGTCAAGAGCTCCATCGGGGACTGCCCACGAGGAATATTCCTTGCAGGTATCACTTTCTCCACGGCCGTTGTCAACGCCATCTGTCCCGATCGCTCTTTGTAGTCCTGCCTCAAGCGCTCAATTTCTTGACCCTGCTTTTTGTTGCAGTCTTCGAACAACCTTCTCCACATGTCCCGTTCGTCCTCCATCATGAGCATACATTTGGTCATCTCGTCCAGCTCCCTTTTCGTCCTTTCCAGTTTGTCCTTCATCCCATCCAGATCTTGCATGGTTTGGTTTGTCTGAACCTTCTGTCCTACTTTCGCCCTCTTTGGTGGCCCAGCTGCTCTCAGTGGTGAACCAGACGAGGCAGCCTCGCTGTTCATCCCCTGATGCATTCTCGTCAGCCCAGGTTTGGGCTTGAAGGGCATAGGCATTTCACCTGGTTGGTAAGTCCTAGAGCTTCCCAATCCAGGCTCATTCGCCAAGTCACTCCCTGAGAGAGCCCCGTTTCTCCACCTCATCACTCTCAAGTTCGGGCGGTCTAGTACTCCCCTCTCTCCATATGCTGCCATCAACAGGACTTCCGTGGGGCGGTCCCCACGGTTGTCATGCCCCAAGATGTTGATCAGGGCGGTCAGCCACATGACTACCTCTGGGTCCTCCAGAGCGAAGTCTCGATCCATCAGCCGACGATATATCGCATCTATCATTGGTCCTACATATGCCTCTACCAGGTCCATCAATTCATCCAGGTTGAAATTGTCCATACTGTTCTTCAGATTTGATTTGATTCGATTTCGAGGTTTTGACTCAAGTGAGTAATAAATTTTCACCTTAATTTATATTTCGTTAAAATGTGCTTAAAAACAGTTCAGATAAAAAGATATTTATCCTAAAATTTATTAAAATCAATCAATTTTGGAATTCGACCTAAGATTGGACAGTCCAAACTTTGGATCTATTCCTAAGATCGTCATTCAGTTGTTCATGGTCACTAACCCCTTCTTACCCAAGAGCTTAATAACATAACACATAACATAACATGGCACACATATCACACTTTACATACAACTTAGTCTTTTAGCCTAACACCCTCTCGCACGTCATTCAGCCTATACTTAAGTAATATTTCTTATGTAAATATACTTGTATATTAGTATCAGAGGTTATCACGTGTACAAGCGCGTACAATTCTCGAGGATGCAGTTTGGATACAATTACCTCTGTTTGGATCGTACACTGGACGCGAGAGCTCCTTCACGTCCATTTCCACGAGGAAGTCCCTCAGCCTCGTCAAGGACAAGACTAGGTTCTCTGGGTCCACGTGCTGCTTCTCCGTCGCCCTCGTTACCAAGAAGCATAGGTATTTTCCCGGTATCTGTGACGCCGCCGGAGGTAAGGCCGCTACGCCCCCTATCCCTGGTCTTTGCTTCCAAAGGAATTCCACGTTTTTGTATTCCCTCTTAAAATCTGCAGCTAACGCTGTCCTAAAACTCATGTCTGCTGTGATTGCTATCGCACATGTTCTATTTGTGAGTATGAAATACTGTCTGTTAGTATTATGCTACTTGAATATTCATTTGGTAAGTCAAAATACGACTCAACTACCCTACCTAGGTCAGGTTCCTTAGGTTTTTTGCCTGTTTCTGCTTCTAAGTCTCCTGTTTCTCTTGCTACTCTTAATTTTTTTACTATCAAGTTTTCAGTGTGGGTAATTCCTACCCCCACTCCCCGGACAAAAATATCCATCGACGTCCCCGTCGATCACATACCGGGTATCAAGTCGAGGTTAGAAGCTGGAATGAGTAGTCGTCCTTCCTGGGCAGCCCAGGAAGGATCATCTCGTTCGGTCTTGATGTATTTCATGCTTTCACGATCTACGTCTTGAATCGTGACGCTGGTCTCCTCTAGATCCGAGGTCGTTTCATTCAGCCACTCTAAGACACGCAGGTTCGTCAAGTCTTGTTCATATGACTGCTGTTGCTCGTCGTCGAATTCTACCTCGGGTTTCGACCAGTCGTCAACCCACTCATCGTTGTGATCATCGACTATGTCAATGTCTTGTGACACAGTTATTTCCTCTAGACCCACTACTTCCTCCACTATCTTCTTTAGATCTATCCTATCCACTACAAAGTCGTCACCGTAAGGATTGTATTTCTTTCTTGATCTCATCCCATCCTTCTGACGAGTCTGTATGGTGAACGGAAGATCGGGTTCCTAGTTCTTGGGAACCTCTATCTGTTCGGGATCCTGCCAATCTTCCTCTGCGTAGGGTAAGGTTTCATCGTCCGCTTAGATCACCTCGTTTGGATCCAGGTCCAACGGTGTTTGTCCGTTCCGTCCTCCACGACTTCGTTTCCATCGTTCTTCTCCCTGGTGCCCTTCTCGTTGACCTCACAAGCAGGATCCATCATTAGATAATCCCCTTCTTTCATGTCTGCAGATATACACCAGTCTTCTGTCGATGGATTGTGTGGCTTGATGTTCTCGTAGTGGGCGGCGCGGCCAGTACTCAGTCTATAAAAGCGTCCCTCCTGGTGCACCTCTGTAATCATGAAGGGTCCCTTCCACTTTTTAGGAGCTTTTTTGTCCCTTTCGGTGGTATAACGTTCTGAAATACCCATACGTAGTCTCCGACCGAGTAAGCTTTTGCACCAGCTGCTTTCTTGTCAAATTTTTTCCTCTGCCTTGCCTGTGCTTGCTGAGTATTTCGTCTACACACATCTTTCAACTCCTGTTGGCGTCTGATCGCATCCCTCACGTAGACCTGTGGAGACGTTTTCTTTCCCTCATACTCTGGGTAGAAGAAGGTTAAGGGTAAAGACTTCTCGTGTCCAGTTAGCATCATATGTGGACTGACTCCGGTGGTGGAGTGTTGCGTGCTGTTATATGCTCCCATCACCTGCGGAAGGTATCTGTCCCAATCGGTCATCTACCTGGAACAATATACTCTCAGCATCGACACTAACATCCTATTCTGTCTTTCCACTAAGCCATTCGTCTGAGGGTGGTATGTCGTGGAGTGAGCCTGAGCAACCTGTGAGCGTCTCATAAGCTCTTTCGTAAGCTCTCCTGCGAAAGCTGTTCCATTATCCGATTGAAACGTCATCGGACAACCATGTCTCGCTATCGACATATTGATCAGGTGGTCGCCTGTCTCTTCCGCCGAGGCAGTTATGCAGGGCACGGCCTCTGCATACTTCGTAAAATGATCTATCATGACCAACGCCTGATTATAACCACTGTCTGTCATGCATATCTTCTGGTGATCTATCTGCACCACCTCATTGAATTCAGACGGCTCGATCGATTGTAAAGGAAATCGCAACTTCCTTGGATCATTGACCTGTTGGCATGACAGACATGCTGTTACCCACTTCTCGCATGCCTTTTTCATTCCAGGACACTCAAAGCGCTTCAGGATCGTCTGATATACTTTATCGATCCCCTGATGGCCCATCTAATCATGCGACCTGAATAATAGTTCTGTCTGATAGAGTTGCGTTAACACTATCGCGTTATACTTGTATAGGACTCTGTCTTCTTCTCTTCTTTTACAAGCTACAATCCCGTCCTTGTTCAAATATAACCTCCCTTCCTTCTGCATGAAGTACTGTCTCAGGATGCGATAACTATCCTCCTCGAGGTCCCCATTATCCGGAGAACCATTCTCGATCCACCTTTTCAGGTTGCTTGTCATGCGATCATTCCTCTGCGCCCTTAGAAGATCCGAGAGTCTGTATCTCGCCTTTAAGTACGTCTTCATGACCCTCATCTGACTATTCAGCTCGTTGGGCTGGTGTGTGTCTTCTTCCATCTTAACGCACCAAATCTTCGCCAACGGCTGTGTTTCTTGTTTAAACGGCTGAAGATCAGTCCTGACTACCTCTTTCTGCGGCAACAGACTTATCGAACGTTTCGATACCGCTATTGTCTCCAAATCATCCGCTGCGTTGTCAAAGACTCTTTCGCTTGGTATAAGGTAGCGATCGCTGTCAGGATCCTGGTACACCTCTCTGTCCAGATCCCTTGCCCGAGTTTCCACTAGTAGAGTGTGGATCGCTAGTTCGGACAGTTCTGATCCCGAGCTCGAGTTCCTGTCTGAATAGGTGTCCATTCCTGAGTTTCGGGAATTGTCATCTGTTGAAGAGGTTAAGCTGGAGTCTGCATATCCAGATCATGTCTGTGCCTTCTTCGCATCCATCTGAACTCCCCGGACAGAACCTTGTTCTCTAGGTCCTGTTTCTCATCAGGAATTTTTTCATCTATCTCAGACTCCCCGGACAAAGTTTCTTGTCCCGGGTGTTGATCTTGTGCTCGCTGGCTCTTCTCATCATTCGTCTCCCCGGACAAACAATCTTGCAGCAGGTTTTGTTCTACCTTCTCAACTTTTTTATCCTGGTCCACAAAGGTGACGGTTTTCCTTCGCGTACTGCTTCCCTGTTCTTTCCGTCCGTAAGAAGTACTGGTTAAAATCTCGTGGGGTATTGAGGATACTAGTTGCTGAACTATTGTCCTACAATCCCTCTCATTTTCTTCGTGTTGTCGCTGGACGGCATGATCTTCACCTTCTCACTGACTGTTAGCGATGCCATTGCTGCTGTCCACTCGGGGTCATCGCTGGTCACTTCTCTTTCTAACAATCCACCCAGCATCCGCATCACTTGCGGTGTGACCTGCACCGTTTTATCCAATAATGAGAGGCTGTTTATGTTCAAGCGAGAGAGTTCTTGCTGGACCAGATTCGAGCGCAGCAACAGATCCAAGGGCACCGGGTCCTCCTTGGATAGGATCTTTATCTCGGCTGCTTTCTCTACAGGTAACTCAGGATGCCCTGGAATTGGATGACCAGACTTATCCAATCATCTCGTTAAGGGAAGCGCTTCATACGTTTCTTTGTCCAGAAACGAGAATCCTTCCTTTATTTCTGCCTGATTGGCTTGCTTCTGCTCCAATCTTTCATAGAACTCAGTTTTCTTGCTGAGGCTATCAGCATTCTGGTGTTTATCACGCATCCTGTGTTCGATTATCATATGGTACCATCCAATCTTACTATACATCTACCAATATAACTCTGATCCATCGAGTAGGTCATCAACCAGGATAACTCTCTGTTGTCCACGCGTAACTTGAAGGGAGCGCTGCCCAAGTATGCACGGTACTTTTCCACGAAAGTGACTACTGCAAACATTTCTGCTTTTGGTGCGCCATATTTCATCTCTGTGTCACTCAAGACCTTGCTGCCGTATGCAATGGGAAGGAGAACCGTTCTTCCATTCCATTCTTGCTCTTGATGCAATTTTCCTGAGATGGCTACTTCTGATGCGTCTGTGTCGAGAACATACATGCCCTTTTCTGTAGGCATGCCTAGCACTGGCGCTTCGCACAGTTCCCGCTTTATGTTCTCGAAGGCAACTTGTGCTTCATCGTTCCATTCGAACTTTTTCCTTTTGTTGCGCATTAGCTTCTGCATCGGATACACCTTGTCCGCATATCCTTTTATGAACTCCCGGTAGTAATTGGCAAACCCTAGGAAGCTCAGGAGCTATGTGTCCGTTCTGGGAGCCTTCCATGTCAACACTGCTTCCACTGCTTCCGGGTCCGGCCTCACATCATGCCTGTCCACCATCCTTCCCAGGTACTTAATCGAATCCCTAAGGATTTCACATTTCGACGGTTTGCACTTCAAGCCTGCTCTTTTCATGCATCCAAAGACCTTTTGTGTGGCGTCATTCGTCTTGCGCCTTCCCTATGGGGAACGGCGCTCTCTTCAACTTCGATTTCGTGTTCGACGAAATTACAGCAACCAATATCCGCCTTATGTTTTGAAAATACATCTGCGTTCCGATTTAGGAGGTCCCGCAATTTTTCGAAATCTCCCTCACCTATTTTCCCTTTTAATTGTTCTATCTCTGGCAAAACCGGTTTGTCAGATTTTAGTTTATATGACGAGGGGCGTTACGGAAAATTCGAGCAGCTTGATAAGCCATCGTCCGTTTCGGTTTTCATTGAAAACAATTTATGAATAGATTTTAATTCCTTAATCCTCTTTAAAATTTTATCTTTATTGGCATGATAAGGACAGTCTTTCACACTATGTTTCTTCAAGTTTTGCGTCTCTTCATAGTCGGTCCTCATCGGCAAAGCGTAACCAAGCTTCTTTCCACGCTGGATTGAAACCATGGTGTCCAGTGTGTTCAATAACACACTGACACACAGTCCATTTCGCGTTACCGAGAAGATCCGACCTAAAATCACCGAAATCTGACTATTTGGATTCGGTACTAAGCAAACCTGTTTACTATCACTTAACGAGTTCATATTTCTCATTCTAAAAATTGCCACCACAGCTTGTCCTGGCTGTAGTTTTACTTTTCTATCTAAAAAAATGGGTACCTTGTTTTCGTCTGTTATTATCCTATTAATTGGTTTCTTAAAATACTTCCGGTCCGGGTTTCTAATCCGTATCAGACCGTTATTCAAGTCAATCATCACGTCAAAATTCCTGACAAAATCTCTGCCCAAGATGAATTGGTCGGCAAGGTCCAAATTCTCTACTACCAGGAAGCTCATCCAAAGATCCCGTCCTCCCATGTGGAGGACAGTTATTGGTGTTCTTCCGGCTACGTAAATGGCTCCTCGATTGGCGGCGGCCAGTCGGAGATTCGTTGGAATTAGATCTTCCCTCGTGAAGCCCATTCTTTCCCAAGTTTTTATCGGCATCACACTCACTACCGCTCCTGTTTCCAGAAGCCCTGTGACTCCGATTTTCGTTCCGTTGGTGTCGAGCAGATGTGCGGTCACATCTGCTTCATACCCAATGTGTACTGCATCTTGTTCCATCATGGCGTCGTGGCCTATCCTGCGGACCTTGAGTTCCTCCTCACCCAAATAGATCTGCCCCATTTGGTCATCATCTGTTGTTACATAAATCCTAGTGTAGATTCCATCCACGTTCAGCACCACTTGATACGGCCCATAGACCTCCAGGTAGCGTCCATGAAGTTTCTTCATGCGAGGACCACCCGTTGTTAGTAGTGCTCGCACAGCTCTCGACTCGGTGCGTGGCTCCACCTGCCTCAGATAATCTGCATATGTGTCCAAATGCATCAAAGTGAACTCGAATGGTTCACTTAGATTTCTGATTACCCGATGTCCAGCCACTGAGCTTATCGACTGTATCTTGCTTCTTTGTGGCACCATGCCGAACCTCTGACCGGAGATCACATTAAGTTTCATGCTCAAACTGCTTGGTGCTTTAGTTTCTTCGAACTCCGATGCTTCGAAGGTATTCAGTTGCTCCTGTAGTTTCTCATTCTCCAGTTCGAGTTTCACGTTTTGTTCGATCTCTTTCGTCACCAATTCCTGCTGCACTCTATTTAGAGCATCCCTCGCGGCTGCCCTATAATCAATCTTGAAGTCATCGGCCGCTGTTGCTGGTTCCGGTTCACGTGTCTCTTTTGTTACCGCTTGCATTTTCGTTGCCGCCAGCTCTTGAGGTTTATCTTTTCTGCGTGCTTCCGCTTCACTCAACAGGCGAGCCTTGCTGGCTTTTACTCTAGACAAAGCTTGGATGCTTGATGTCTGCCACTGCATCCCAGATTTGCGGACAATCTGATTTAAAATGACCTTCCAAGTTGCAAAAGAAACACCTCGGGCCGAATTTCGCAATTACTCCCCTCATGAAATCCTCATGGTCCAATTCTGACGCATCTTCGTCCTCGAGGCTAAAACCTATTGCTTTCATGCCTTGTTTGTAAGTAGAGCATGCTGACACATGATGGTCCGTTGAACTGTAATTGGCAAAAGAGCGTCTCTTGTCCATATCATCCCTCGGTTTGTACCAATTGTTCCCTTGGTTTGCTGGTCCGTTGTTAAAATTGCCATAATTGTTCTTATAGTAGCCAGATCTCGAAGGAGGTTTCAACAAAAGATATTCTTTTGACTTGAGCCTCAAGTCCTCTGGTGTTGGCGCATTGGTTGACAGTGGTGTGTAATGCGTTGCCAGCATCGTCTGAAGTTCATCATTCTTCACACCATCGATGAATTTCGAGGCTACTGCCAGGATCATCTTTCGGTTTGACTCATCCGGTTGGCTGCGTCTTCTCAGCATTTCCAAGTCATCGAGAAACTTGTTTATCGTTTCATCTTCTCGTTGCCTCCGTTTCTCGAAGCGCATCATTGCTTGGTGCCCCTGCACCCCTGGTCCAAAACGGTTTAACAAGATTTCGAAGATTTTCTCGGCTGTGTCACGCTGATATTGCTTCTTGGCCATGACACAGTTCAGGGCTGTCCCTTCCAAGTTACTGGTGAGCGCACTGCATTCCTGTCTCTCCGAAAAAACCTCTTCCTCGAAATGCAGTTTCATTACTTCTATCCAGGTATCAATACAGCCATCAGATTCGTCTTTATAGCATCTTGGTTTCTTAAAGACTCTTCTGAATTTCTCACTGCGTTCATTGGTTCTGGATAACCTTGTAAGGAATGCCTCCAAAGACCTGTTTAGGGGTTCAAAGGCTGTGGCCATTGCCGTAGCATCCCTTGAGTGTCCCGCCTGAGTGTCCTCACACCTTTTCAAAGGCTCTGTATGCGGTGCATCCCTGCAATTCGAGTCGCCGTGAGTGTCCCCCCTGGGCCCACATGACTCCTCCCTGGGCTCGCATGTCTCCTATTTCCGGAATCACTTCTCCCAGTCGCATGTGTGCCTTGCGTTGGTCGTTCATTAGATGTCTGTCTGTTCCCCGTCGAACTTGCTCTACTGTTCGGGCCCCATGTTCTATTATCCTTTGTGGCATAGCCTGATGAACTGCCCCTACCTCTAGTGGATCCATACGTCCTCCTCTTTTGGTGGTCGTTGAAGTTCACTTTCGGCTCCCTGCTGGGACCTCCCGAGTTCGGTTCCCCTTCTTTTGGTCCACTCTTGATGCTTAATAGCCCGTCCAACTTATCCATGATAGCCTGAGTTCGCCTCTCCATCATCGCGTATATCTTTGTGTCACGAGTCCCAAGAGACTGCTCTTGCTGAATTCTTAACTCTCCATGTCGTCTCTTAAGCGTAACTCTCTCTGTTCCGCTTCTCTTGTCATTCGCGACAAGTTCTTCGCTATATGCTCGTCCGTTCCTTCTTTCAAGCGTTTTTCGCTCCTACCAATTTCTTGTCTATTGCGGTTTATTTCTTCCCGCAGACTCTCTCTTTCAATGTGAACTGCTCTTTCTAGTTCACTCATTCTTATGGACATCTGTTCATTTTGTTCTACTAAACTGTCCACTATGTTGTTCAAGGCTTCTTCCAGTGCTGCCCCGTTATCCACGAGTGGCGTCACTAGTGGCGGTGTAACCCTGTCGGTCCCAGTTAGCTTCGGGCCTTGACTCTCTGCCTAGACGTCTTTTCATTATCCACATCGGGATCCGCCAATGCGTTGCCTAGCCCTCTATTTCAACTCTCCCCAATTTGCGGCTCTGAATTTGTCATAATCGCGAAGCCTCTCGACTGGCCCGGTGTGTTTACCTCTTTGCTTATCGTTCTCACCACGCCAAATTTGTCCATGGTTCCAGTCTCTCTTTCGACGTGTGCTTCATTCTCAGGGGTCGAACTATTGAGGCTGACTTGAGACCCAAAGTCCACTTGCTCTTCTTCGTCATCCTCCTCCTCCTGGGATTCACCTTCATTTCCTGTGCCCCCTCCCATGGTGAATGGAAAGATGTTTCCTAAGGTGTTCCTCATTCTTTCTGAGAACGATGATGACGTTGTTTGTTTCTCAGTCCCGCCTGCCATCATAGTGTTGTCTGTTGGAGATCTTCTAGTTGCCGCTATTTCAGTTGAGATGTCGGACAGTTCCGACATCTCTTCTCGATCTAATGTCCCGGTGGAAGTGGCAAAATCATGGCCTTGTTCTACCGGAGTCTATTGCGGCTCTGAATTTGTCATAATCGCGAAACCTCTCGACTGGCCCGGTGTGTTTACCTCTTTGCTTATCGTTATCGCCACACCAAATTTGTCCATGGTTCCAGTCTCTCTTTCGACGTGTACTTCATTCTCCTGGGTTGAACTATTGAGGCTGACTTGAGACCCAAAGTCCACTTGCTCTTCTTCGTCATCCTCCTCCTCCTGGGATTCACCTTCATTTCCTGTGCCCCCTCCCATGGTGAATGGAAAGATGTTTCCTAAGGTGTTCCTCATTCTTTCTGAGAACGATGATGACGTTGTTTGTTTCTCAGTCCCACCTGCCATCATAGTGTTGTCTGTTGGAGATCTTCTAGTTGCCGCTATTTCATTTGAGATGTCGGACAGTTCCGATATCTCTTCTCGATCTAATGTCCCGGTGGAAGTGGCAAAATCATGGCCTTGTTCTACCGGAGTAGATTCACTCGCCAGCCTTCTGCCTCTCCCTTCCAGTCCATGTACTTCCTGGTTGTCATTCATCGCCTGGTCTGTATTGACCTCCACTACCAACATTTCTTTTCTCTTTTCTGAGGTCTTCTGACTTCTCGTTTCAACCATTCTGCCTGAAACCGTCTCCCCTTTGTCGGTCCGGGCTCGTTTGATCCAGTCCATAAAACGATCGGTCACCGTTTTTCTTTGCTTTTTAGGTATGAATTTCCTAGAGCTATTACCTCGTTTAGCTATCCTTGACTTGACTAGACTCATTCTCAATTTGTCACTTCTTAATGCCTATACACTTAATTCGATTGCTAGTGACCTTATAATTTGACTACCAATAATAATGACACAACACAATAAATTTCACAAGATTCTATAAAATGGTGACCACGAATCCCTGTATGTAATCAGAGTACAGTTTGTATATAATTTATTCACACTAACCGATTATTGATCGTAAGATTTGAGTACTAGCACAATATGATTTTATCAGTCAATTTAAAAGATAGTGTACTCACTACCCAATCAAGCACAGTTTATGTTGATTTAAAATAAAAACGAAAAATTTATGTAATGACAGAATATGAATACCTCTATGAAAAAACGTATGTGTATTGTACTTTTAGTCGGTCGCAGTACAATAGTCGAACTTGCACCAAACAGACAAAACTTTCAGGGCAGTTATTTTCTCAAGTGGGCGTATATTGCACCCACCGAGTACCGTGTTACCTATCTGCCTTCGGACTGCCCGAGCTAGACCTACTACAATCCTCAGGGCAGTCACTTTTCACAAAAACCTATTGGGTTTCAATCCACACCAATGAATTACGCTCTTTTTAGTTTAGACTTAGTCTCGCGAATATCCGAGTTCGGACCTGTTTTGTTTTGGTCTGGTTTTTATTGAAAGGCAAGTTACCAGTGCAGTCACTGATTGATAGCCTGTCTGCTAATAACCTAATACCTCTCACTGTAGTCTTTCTTCTGTTTACCTAAGTTCTTTAATAAAATAATACCTCTCCGGATTGGCAAAAATAGGACCCTTCCGGATCGGCAAAATTTAGACCCTTCCGGATTGGGACCCCTCCGAGTTAGTAAAAACAAGACCCCTCCGTATTGGGACCCCTCCGAATTAATAAATATAAGACCCCTCCGGATTCGGACCCCTCCTAATCCGAAAGAAAATTTTTGACCCCTCCGGATTGGGAGCCCTCTGATTTGTAATAGTAGCTTTTCGGAGATTTCCTTCTTTCAACCTATACCCATCCGGATACGTTATCCGATGCGATTTTGCTTTTTCAATTAACTAGAAAGGGTACATAGTCCTTACCTAGACCCTTCCGGACTGAAGTTAAGCCTCTTATTTGACAATTCACGCTAACGGTGAAGGGTCTTATCGCTATTCCAATTTCGGCTCGATTAAGGTTTTCCTGTGCCTTTAGGCTTCCCTTTTTGTCTAGAACAGCTCAAAATTGCTTTATTCAACCGTTATCACCTTCTGGTAGGGATGTAAGGGCTTTCCAAAAAAAAATTTTTGAAACCTGAAGGGTCTACCATCATGTAAGGGCTAAAAACAATCTCAAAAATTTTTCACGAATACTTTTTTGAAAAATTTTTGTTCCTATTAGTAAGTTCAGCTAATTTCTGATGTAATGGTACCAAGATCAACTGGATCTGTTCAGTCGTTCCGAAGTTATTAACGAGAAAATCTTTTTTCTAAATTGAAAATTTTTCTCTATTATAGGTTCTGCCCAACTTTTTTCGCAATTCCGTTCTTTTCGACCTAAAAATTATTGATCCGAGCTCAAAAGGCCTGATTCAATGCAAAAAACTTGATCTAAAACGCTTTAGTTGAAAAAGTTTGCAAAAAACTATGCTATTTGGACCCCTCCGGATTGATGATTCCACTGAATCAAACACGTTAAGTTCGATTTCTCTGTAATCCGGAAGGCTTTTGGGAAACGGGTTTTAAAACCTGTAGATTCATTAGTGGACGTTGTACGAACAACTATTTTTACTGTCCTAACTCAAAAGTTTCAAAAAGTTTTCGATTTTATAGTGTTCCGTTTTCTCAAAAATCGCAAAAATTCGGTTTTTGGTACCGAAATAGTTCCAACCACTTCTGAACTAAAATTAACCGGTTCTACCTATTATAGTAGTGCAATTACGCTGTAACACACTATTTTAGCGCTTTTTTCCGTTTAAAAATATCGATATCTCAAAAATCGCGATTTGTGGGGGAATCAAAATATCGCTATTTTGACCCTAAAAACCGGTCTGCTTCTTGTGTTTTTCACTGAAAAACAATATAGGAGTACTAATATGGGCTTTATAAGTAATAATATTAGTAATACTATACCCCTCCGGGTTTGTTCAATATCCGAATTAAGGATATTTTGACTGTTCGACCGAGAAAAAACATTTCGACTGTTCGACCAAGAGAAAACTATTCGACTGTTCGTCCGAGAAAAAACAGTTCGCCTGTTCGACCGAGAAAAAAAAATTCCAACTCCTCGATCGAGAAAAAAATTGTTTCGACTGTTCGACCGTGAAAAGAAACTTTTTGACAGTTCGACCGAGAAAAAAATCTTGCGACTGTTCGACCGAGAAAAAAAAATTCGGCGAAGGTTCACTACAGTGCACAGTCGAGCCCCACAGATTACTATCTTACTTTTTGTTTCAAAAGGGATACAAAACTTGTTAACGATACCCAACAGTCGATTGTTGTTTTCGTTGAGCCCCTTATTGCTGCTCCTTGTACTGCTTGCCGGATCAGACTCTTCCCATGACCCTTCCGGATCGAGCGCAAATCAGCAGACCCTTCCGGATTGAGCGCAATTTAGCATTAACTTGCTTAAATACTCAAATAACCCTACAGTACAAGCCTCACAAACAGGCCAAAAAGTTGATCGTAACAATCCTGACTGATATAATTGCCTGTAACAACAATATATCTATCGGCAACAAACGGGGGGTCGGATCACATCTTGTCTGGGAGGATAATTTCTACTGATTTTATACATTTTTTTAAAACTTTTTTTGGTTTTTTCGTTTTTTTTAATGTTTTTTGTTTTTCTTGGGTACTATTTCACTTTTTTTTGGTTTCTTGTATATCTTTAAGTGTTTTTGGTCACGGACCACTCCGGAAATGACGGGACCGCGAATCCCCCCACCCTTACTGGTTCGTGAATTTTCGGTCCTAACTAGGTTAAAAAGCTATTCATGGTAATCCGGAAGCCTTCCGCGTTCCGAACTACCCTTCCGCCCCGCCGGTTCTGGCCTATTAAGGGCGTTAATGTGAGCATCCGCTCGGCGCGGAGTGCTCGTTAACAGTTCTGCCGGTCATGATGTTATAAAAGAATAACAACCAAGAGCGCCATAAAAACATCTATGTATCGTTTGCCCGGAAGTACACATCGAGGGAAACTAAAGCTAGGTCCTAAGATAACTGGCCAACGTCTAAACAGAGCTTTACTTGCTATTCACCGTCTCTACTAGAGCCAGTTCTTTTAGTGTCTTTCTAACATCGGGTCGACAAAAACTTTACTGCTTTCGGCTTCGGTCAAAACACTCAAATTAACTTAATTACATGCAGAAATGGTGAGCTCATGGCTGGGTCTCAGTATCCCCAGACAACGAGATCACTCCTAAAATCAGGGCTCCTACTATTTCTTGAATTTTTTTTGTTTTTGTTCAATAGATAAAAATTATCATCTCCATCGAAGATGGATCACCCCTTTCCCCCAACTCCTAGCTTCTCATCGTCGTAAAATGAATTCAGATGTTAAATAAGTTCAATTCAAGACATAACCGGGAAGCTGAAAGTTTATGTAAAACAGTTTCTTTCAAAACCCGAGACCCCTCCGGATTGCTCAATCCGGGGAATTAACGCCCTTATCTTCCTTCCAGAAGGCTGCTTTTCTACCCTTCACCATTTTTGTGAACAGCCTTGCAACGATTGTAGCGACACAATCGTTGTAGCTCGGAGCGGTCTCTGCTAACTCTGCCTTTCTTGGATTCTGATCTTCTATTTTTTCATAGTGATTTTCGTCGCAACTATCGTTGTTCTGATTTTCTACTGGTTTTCCTCCAAAATGGCGGTTTTTGCCGTTTCTCGGAAGTGCGACTTCTCAGTTCGAATTTTTAAAATTTCAATTTACCAGAATAACTTGACCTTCACCGTTTGACTAATCGTCCCAATAACGCTACTTATCTCTCAAAACTGTCAATTTGGAAGGTCAGCTGCTAAAATTTCGAATCTGCATTTTTGTCCATTCTGGTCGAATGTCACAGTAGCCTGTCGTTGTTTCTTTCCTACTGGTTTTCACTGCTACTATTGTTGTTCTGTTTCTTTTCGTTTTTCTCCAAATTGGCTATTTCAATCATTTCTCGGAAATGTGACGTCACAAATCGAATTCTTAAAAATTAAATTTCCAGAATATTCTGACCTTCACGATTCGTCTAATCGTTCAAATAACGTCGCTAATCTGCTAAAACCGTTAATCTTCCAGGTCAGCGGCTATGAATTCGAAACTTGCATTTTTGTCCATTCTGGTCAAATGTTGCATTATGTCGCAAGTGAACCGAATTGGCTTTGACCGTTCGAGGTAGAAAAACACAAGAAATAGTGTCCCTGACTCTTGAGCCAATGGTTATAGGGGCTATTTTTCTTTAACCCCTTATGTGACTTATATAGGCGACTGTTTCACATAAACAATTCTTTCTGTGCGGTAATCGAGGAGGGTAGATTTTGATTGACAATTTTCTTGATGCTTTATAATAGACTTGATTTGTTCATAAAATTTTGTCGATGTATTTATACAGCGTTGGTACGGCCCTATTCAACCTGTGCACGTACCGTCGCATGACGGAAGGGTCCATTTTAAGTTTCGATTTTAGTTTGACGACTCAAATATTGTTTTTTTTTCGAGATGTGACCTGTTCGAGATGACGGAAAATAGGAATTGAAAATTTTTAACAAAAATGAAATTACGAACTATGTAATTGGTGTGACATTCGACCAGAATGGATCGAAATGCAGATTCAGCAGATTCGGAAATTTAGCAGCGAACCTTCCGAATTGAGGGTTTTAAGCGATTAACGACGTTATTGGAACGATTAGTCAAACGGGTCAAGATATTCTGGTATTTTGAAATTTCAAAAATTCGAAGTATGACGTCATATTTCTGAGAAACGTCAGAAACGGCCATTTTGACAGAAAGTCGAAGAAAAACACAACAACATTAGTTGCGCTAACGAAAACAACGAAGATTGTGCTTGAAAAACCACAGAGAAAAACAGAAGTAACAGAGACCGCTCCGAGTTGCAACTATTGTGTCGCTACAATAGTTGCAAGGCCGTTGCGAACAACGGTGAATGGTGGAAAACCAGCCTTCCGGAAGGAAAATAAGAGCCTTATTTCCCCGGATTCAGGAATCCGGAGGGGTGTCGGGACTGGAACTTTTATTAACTTATCTAAACTTTTAGCTTCACTGTCATGTCCTGAGTTGAATTTAATTAACTTCTGAATTCATTTTGCTAGGATGAGAAGCTAGAAGTTGGGGGAAGGGGTTGATCCATCTTCGATGGAGATGATGATTTTTATCTACTGAACAAAAACAATAATAATTCAATAAGTAGTAGTAGCCCTGTTTTTAGGATTGACCTCGTGGTCTGGGGATACTGAGACCTAGCCATGGGCTCACTATTTCTGCATGTAATTAAGTTAATTTGAGTGTTTTGACCGAAGCCGAAAGCAGTAAAGTTTTTGTCGTCCCGATGTTAGAAAGACATCGAAAGAGATGGCTCTAGTAGAGACGGTGAATAGCAAGTAAAGCTCTGTTCAGACGTTGGCCAGTCGTCTTAGGACCTAGCTTTAGTTTCCCTCGATGTGTACTTCCGGGCAAACGATACATAGATGTTTTTATGGCGCTCTTGGTTGTTATTCTTTTATAACATCATGACCGGCAGAACTGTTAACGAGCACTCCGCGCCGAGCGGATGCTCACGTTAACGCCCTTAATAGGATAAAACCGCCGGGGCGGAAGGGTAGTTCGGAACGCGGAAGGCTTCCGGATTACCATGAATAGCTTTTTAACCTAGTTAAGACCGAAAATTCACGAACGAGGAAGGGTGGGGGGATTCGCGGTCCCGTCGTTCCCTGAGAAATTTGTGACCAAAAACACTTAAAGATATATATTAAACCAAACAAAAAGTAGTATAGTACCCAAGAAAAACAAAAAACATAAAAAAATGACCGAAAAAACCAAAAACAGTAAAAAAAATAAAAAAAATCAGTAGAAGTCATCCCCCCAGACAAGGTGTGATCCGACCCTCCCGTTTGTTGTTGATAGATATATTGTTGATACAGGCATTTATATCAGTCAGGATCTTTACGACAAATTTTGTAGCCCGTTTGTTAGGCTTGTACTGTAGGGTTATTTGAGCATTTGAGCACGTTAATGATAAATTGCGCTCAATCCGGAAGGGTCAGCTGATTTGCGTTAAATTCGGAAGGGTCTTGGGAAGAGACTGATCCGGCAAGCAGTACAAGGAGCAACAAAAACGGGCTCAACGACAACAACAGTCGACTGTTGGGTATCGTTAACAAGTTTTGTATTCCTTTTGGTACAAAAAGTAAGATAGTAATCTGCACTGTAGTGACCCTTCACCGAAGTGCGAATATCCTAGTTAAGCACCTTAGTTCAGATTTCAAACAAACCCGGAGGGGTATAGTTTTACTAATTTTATTACTTTTATAGCCTATATTAATACTCCTATATCGTTTTTCAGTGAAAAACACAGAAAGCAGACCGGTTTTTAGGGTCAAAATAGCGATATTTTGATCCCCCCACAGGTCGCGATTTTTGAGATATCGATATTTTTTTGAAACGAAAAAAAGCGCTAAAGTAATGTGTTACATCGTAACTGCACTACCATAATAGATAGAACCGGTTAAGTTTATTCCGGAAGTGGTTGGAACTTTTTTGGAACCAAGATCCGATTTTTCGTGATTTTTGAGAAAACGAAACAATATAAATTCAGAAAATTTTTTGAAATTTTTGATTTAGAACAGTAAAAATAGTTGTTCGGACAACGTTCACTAGTGAATCTACAAGTTTTAAAACCCGCTTCCCGAAAGGCTTCCGGGTTGCAGAAAAATCGAACTTAACGTGTTTGATTTGGTGGATTCATCAATCCGGAGGGGTACAGGTAGCATAGTTTTTCGCAAATATTTTCAACTAAAGCGTTTTAGATCGGGTCTTTTGCATTGAATTAGAAGAGTGTAGGCATTTTGAGCTCGGATCAATAATTTTTAGGTCGAAAAGAACAGAATTGCGGAAAAAGTTAGGCGGAACCTATGAGAGATAATTTTTTTGACTTTAGAAAAAAGACGTTTTGGTCAATATCTTTGGAACTACTGGGCATATCGAGTTGATCTTGTTATCAATAGATCAGCAATTAGCTGAGCTTACTGATAGGGACAAAAGTTTTTCAAAAAAGTAAGCGAGAAATGTTTTTGAGATTGTTTTTAGCAAATTCACCAATTTGGGAGGGTAGACCCTTCATGTTTTATCCCTACCAAAAGGTAATAGCGGTTGAATAAAGTAACTTTAGGCTGTTCTAGACGAAAAGGGAAGGCTAAAGGCACAGGAAAACCTTAATCGAACCGAAGTTAGGCTAGCGATAAGACCCTTCACCGTTAGCGTGAATTGTCAAATAAGAGGCTTAACTTCAATCCGGAAGGGTCTAGGTAAGGACTATGTACCCTTTCTAGTTGATTCAAACACCATGATAGCATCGGAGAACGTATCCGGAGGGGTATAGGTTGAAAATCAAGGAAGTCTCTGAAAAGCTATTTTTACAAAACCTGAGGGGTCCCAATCCGGAGGGGTCCAAATTTTTTCTAATTCTGAGGGGTCCCAATCCGGAGGGGTCTTGTTTTCACAAAACCGGAGGGGTACCAATTCAAAGGGGTCTTTTATTTACTAACCCAGAGGGGTCCCAATCCGAAGGGGACCTAATTTTGCCAGTCAGGGAGGGTCCTGTTTTTGCCAATCCGGAGGGGTACTGTTTTTGTCAACCCGGAGGGGTATTATTATTTTTATTAAAGGACATAGGTAAGCAGAAGAAAAGTTTATAGTGAGGGGTATTAGGTTATTAAGACACAGGCTAGGAACCAGTGACTGTACTGTAACTTGCCTTTCAAAAAAGACCAGACCAAAACAAAACAGGTCCAAACTCGGATAATCGCGACACGGATAAAGTCTAAACTAAAAAAAAGAGTGTGAAACTCATTGGTGTGGATTGAAATCCAAACCAATTTTGAGAAAAGTGACTGCCCTGAGGATTTCAGTAGGTCTAGCTCGGGCAGTCCGAAGGCAGATAGGTAACACAGTACTCGGTGGGTGCAAAAGACGCCCACTTGAGAAAATTACTGCCTTCAAAGTTTTGTCTGTTTGGTGCAAGTTCGACTATCGTACTGCAACCGAATAAAAGTACAATACACATACCTTTTTCATAGAAATATTCTTATTTTGTTGTTTTTGATTTTAAATCAATAATATTTGTGCTTGATTGTGTAGTGAGAACACTATCTTTTTAAATGACTGATGTCATCATACTGTGCTAGTTCTCGAATCTTACGACAAATAATCGTTTATTGTGGATAAATTGTATACACGCTGTACACTGATAACATACTATGATTCGTGGTCACT
Organism: Symsagittifera roscoffensis; assembly: GCF_963678635.1. Taxonomy (NCBI): domain Eukaryota; kingdom Metazoa; phylum Xenacoelomorpha; order Acoela; family Convolutidae; genus Symsagittifera; species Symsagittifera roscoffensis. Next base: position 1,914,170 of record NC_087071.1, read on the forward strand.
ATTTACTGGAAACTTTTGAAATTTTTTGTGTTGTGTTATTTTTATCAATAGTCAAACTAGAAGGACACTAGCAATCGAATTGAGTGTATAGGTAGTAAGAAGTGATAAATTGAAAATGAGTCTAGACAAGTCAAGGATAGCTAAACGAGGTAATAGCTCTAGAAAGTTCATACCTAAAAAGCAAAGAAAAACAATGAACGAACCTTTTGTGGAAAGGATGACACGAACCCGGACCGACAAAGCGGAGATGGTTTCAGGCAAAATGGTTGAAACCAGGAGCCAAAAGTCTGCAGAAGAGCAAAAGGCAGTGCTAGAGGTGGAGGTCCATCCGGACCAGGCCATGCATGAGAATCAGGAAATGCATGGACCGGAAGGGAGAGTAAACAAAAGGCTGGCGAGTGAATCTACCCCGGTAGAGCAAGGCCAAGATTTTGCCACTTCCACCGGAACATTGGACCGAGAGGAGATGTCGGAACTGTCCGACATCTCTACAGAAATTGTGGCAACTTGAAGATCTCCTACAGACAACACTATGATGGCAGGCGTGACGGAGAAACAGGCAACGTCCTCATCGTTTTCGGAAAGAGTGAAGAACACTTTTGGAAACATCTTTCCGTTTACCATGGAACGGGTACAGGCAATGAAGGTGAATCCCAGGAGGAAGAAGAGGACGATGACGATCAAGTTGACTTTGGATCTCGAGTCAGCCTCAATAGTTCGACCCAGGAGAATGAGGCATACGCCGAAAGAGAGACTGGGACCAATTACAAATTTGGTGTGGTGAGAACGATAATCAAAGACACAAACACACCGGGCCAGTCAAGAGATTTTGTGAGTATAACAAATTCGGAAATACGAACGAAACAGAATAGAAAAGCAGGGCTAAGCAACGCAACGGCGGATCCGGAGGTGGATAATGCAATGACGTCGAGTCCGAGAATCAAAGCCCGAATCTCGTTCAGCAAAGCTACCTGTGATCGACAGGGTGACACCGCCACTGGTCACACCAATGGTAGAAAACGGAGCATCATTTGAGCAACATAGTGGGCAGTATAGGAGAACAAAATGAACAGATGACCATAGGTTGAGTGAACTGGAGAGAGCAGTCCACGTTGAAAGAGAAAGTATGCGGGAAGAAATTAACCGAAACAGACAAGAAGCTGGTAGAAGCGAAAAACGCTTGAAGAAAACAACAGATGAACACTTGGCAAAAAAACTGTCGAGGTTGACAAGGGAAGCGGAACAAAGAGAGTTACGGTTAAGAGACGACATGGAGAAGTTAAGAACGCAACAAGAGCAGACTCTTGGGACTCCTGACACAAAGATAGATGCGATGACGGAGAGGCGAACTCAGGCTATCATGGACAGGTTGGACGGGCTACTAGGCAGCAAGGGTGGACCAAGAGACGGGGAACCGATTTCGGGAGGTCCCAGCAGGGAACCGAAGGTGAACTTCAATGACCATCAAAGGAGGAGGACATATGGATCCACTAGAGGTAGGGGCAGCTCATCAGGCTATGCCACAAGGGATAATAGAACATGGGGCCCAAACAGTAGAGCAAGTTCAACAGTGAACAGACAGCCTCAAACGAATGACCGACGCAAGGCACACATGCGACTGGGAGAGGTGATTCCAGCAATGTGGACCAAAGAGGAAACAGTCACGGCGATTCGGATTGTAGGGATACACCAAACACAGAACCCTTAACAGGGGGCGACAATACTCAGGCAGGGCATTCAAGAGATGCTACGGCAATGGCCACAGCCTTTGAACTACTAAACAGGTCTTTGGAAACATTCCTTACGAGGTTATCCAGAACCAATGAACGCAGTGAGAAGTCCAGAAGAGTCTTTAAGAAACCAATATGCTATAAAGACCAATCTGATGGCTGTATTGATACCTGGATAGAGGTAATGAAACTGCATTTCGAGGAAGAAGACTTGTCAGAAAGGCAGGAGTGCAGTGCGCTCACCAGTAAATTGGAAGGGACAGCCCTGAACTGTGTCATGGCCAAGAAGCAATATCAGCGGGACACAGCTGAGAAAATCTTTGAAATCTTGTTAAATTGTTTTGGATCAGGGGTGCAGGGGCACCAGGCAATGATGCGCTTCGAGAAACGGAGGCAACGAGAGGATGAAACGATAGACAATTTTCTAGACGACTTGGAAATGCTGAGAAGACGCAGCCAACCGGATGAGTCAAACAGAAGGATGAACCTGGCAGTAGCCTCAAAATTCATCGATGGTGTGTTCGAACAATGCTAGCAACGCATTACACGCCACTATCAACCAATGCGCCAACACCAGAGGAGTTGAGGCTCAAGTCAAAAGAATATCTTTTATTGAAACCTCCTTCGAGATCTGGATATTACAAGAACAATTATGGCAATTTTAACAACGGACCGGCAAACCAAGGGAACAACTGGTAAAAACCGAGGGATGATATGGACAAGAGACGCCCTTGTGCCAATTGCAGTTCAACGGACCATCATGTGTCAGCATGCCCAATTTTTAAACAGGGCATGAAAACAATAGGCTTTAGCCTCGAGGACGAAGATGCGTCAGAAGTTGACCATGAGAATTCCATGAGAGGAGTAATTGCGAGTTTCGGCCCGAGGTGTTTCTTTTCTAACTTAGAAGGTCATTTTAAATCAGATTGTCCGCAATTTTGGGATGCTGTAGCAGACATCACGCATCCAAGGCATGAGAAAGCTTCGGGAATGAAAGCCAGCAAGGCTCGCCTGTTGAGTGAAGCGGAGGCGCGCAGAAAAGACAAACTGCAAGAGCTGGCGCCGAAGAAAATGCAAGCGGTAACTGAAGAGACATGTGAACCGGAAACAGTGACTGCGGCCAACAACTTCAAGATTGATTATAGGGCAGCCGCGAGGGATGCTGTAAATAGAGTGCAGCAGGAACTGGTTACGAAAAAGATCGAACAAAAAGTGAAGCTCGAATTGGAAAATGAGAAACTACAAGAAAAGCTCAATACCTTTGAGGCAACAGAAGTAAAAGAACCAAGTAGTTTGAGTATGAAACTGATTGTGATCTCCGGTCAGAGGTTCGGCATGGTTCCGCAAGGAAACAAAATACAGTCAATAATCTCGGTAGCAGGACACCAGGTAATCAGAAATCTGAGTGTCACCATCAGAGTTCACTTTGATGCATTTGGACACATATGCAGATTTTTTGAGGCAGGTGGAGCCACGCAGTGAGTCAAGAGCTGTGCGAGCACTACTAACAACGGGTGGCGCTCGCATAAAGAAGCTTCATGGACGCTACGTGGAAGTCTATGGGCCGTATCAAGTGATGCTGAACGTAGATGGAATCAGTATCTATACTAGGACATATGTGACAACATATAGTGACCAGATAGGGCAGATCTATTTGGCTGAGGAGGAACTCAAAGTCCGCAGGATAGGCCATGACGCCATGATGGAATGAGACGCAGTACACATTGGAAACGAAGCAGATGTGACTGCACATCTGCTCGACACCAATGGCAAGAAATTCGGAGTCACAGGACTTCTGGACACAGGAGCGGTAGTGAGTGTGATGCCGATAAAAACTTGGGAAAGAAAAGGCTTCACGAGGGAAGATCTAAATTCTGACGACTCTCCGACTGGGCGCTGCCAATCGAGGAGCAATTTACATAGCCGGGAGAACACCGGTAACAGTTCTTCACATGGGGGACGGCATCTATGGATGAGCTTCCTAGTAGTAGAGAATTTAGAAGACGCCGGCCAATTTATCTTGGGCACAGATTTAGTCAGGAATTTTTACGTGATAATTGACTTGAACAACGGTCTAATACGGAATAGAAACCCGGATTGGAAGTATGTTAAGAAACCAATTAATAGAATAAAAACAGACGAAAACAAGGTACCCATTTTTTTAGATAGAAAGGTAAAACTACAGCCTAGGCAGGTTGTGGTGGCAATTTTTAGAATGAGGAATTTGAATTCGTTTAGCGATATTAAACAGGTTTGTTTAGTACCAAATCCAAATAGTCAGGGTTTGGTGATTTTAGACCGGAGCTTCTCGGTAACGCGAAACGGACTGTGTGTCAGTGTGTTATTGAACACACTGGACACCACGGTTTCAGTCCAGCGTGGAAAGAAGCTTGGTTACGCTTTGCCGATGAGGACCGATTATGAAGAGACACTAATTTGAAGAAACATAGTGTGAAAGACTGTCCTTATCATGCCAATAAAGACAAAATTTTAAAAAGGATTAATGAATTAAAATGGAAAACGGCTTATCGAGCTGTTCGAATGTTTCGGAACGCCCCTCGTCATATGAATTAGAATATGACAAATCGGTTTTGGCAGAGATAGAACACTTAAAAGGGAAAACAGGTGAGGGAGACTTCAATTTACTGCGAGACGTTTTAAATCGGAACGCAGATGTATTTTCAAAACATAAGGCGGATATCGGTTGCTGTAACTTCGCCGAACACGAAATTGAAATTGAAGAAGGCACCATTCCCCACAGAGAAGGCGCGAGACGAATGACGCCACATAAGTCGGAAGCGAGACGAGCGGAAATCGAAATGCTGCTCGATTACGACATGATAGAACCCTCGAAATTGCCGTGGGCTTGCGGGGTGGTAATGGCGAAAAAGAAGGCGGACAGCTAAGGTTTTGTTGCGACTTTCGCTATTTGAACGCGGTGACAACATAAAGCGGGAGCTGTGCGAAGCGCCAGTGCTAGGCGTGCCTACAGAAAAGGGCATGTATGTTCTTGACACAGACGCGTCGGTAGGAGCTATCTCAGGAAAATTGCATCAGGAGCAAGAATGGAATGGAAGAACGGTTCTCCGTCCCATTGCATATGGCAGCAAAGTCTTGAGTGACACTGAGATGAAATATGGTGCACCAAAAGCAGAAATATTTGCAGTAGTCACATTCGTGAAAAAGTACCGCGCATACTTGGGGAGCTCTCCTTTCAAGTTACGCGTGGACAACAGAGCGTTATCCTGGTTGAAGACCTACTCGATGGATCAGAGTTATATTGGTAGATGGATAGTAAGATTGGATGGCTATCAACTTGATAATCGAGCAGAGGATGCGTGATAAACACCAGAATGCTGACAGCCTCAGCAAGAAAACTGAGTTCTATGAAAGATTGGAACAGAAGCAAGCCAATCAGGCATAAATAAAAGAAGGATTCTCGTTTCTGGACAACGAAACTTAAGAAGCACTTCTCTTAACGAGATGGTTGGACAAGTCTGGACATCCAATTCCAGGACTTCCAGAAAGCAGCCGAGATAAAAACTCTATCCAAGAAGGACCCGAGGCCCTTGGATCTGTTGCTGCGCTCAAACCTGGTCCAGCAGGAACTCTCTCGCATGAACATAAGAAGCATCTCATTATTGCATAAAACGGTGCAGGTCACACCGTAAGTGATGCGGATGCTGGGTGGATTGTTAGAGAGAGAAGTGACCAGAGATGACCCCGAGTGGGCAGCCGCCATGGCATCACTGACAGTCAGTGAGAAGGTGAAGATCATGCCGTCATTACGACAAGACAAAGACAACAAGAGAGATTGTAGGTCATTAGTTCAGCAACTAGTATCCTCAATACCCCACGAGGTTTAAACTTCAAACGGTCGGAAAGAGAAGGGGAACGATACGCAAAATAAAACCGTTACCTTTGAGGACCAGGATAGAGACAGTGAGAAGGTTGAACGAAAACTGGTGCAAGATTGTTTGTCCGGGGATACGAACGGTGTGAAGAGCCAGCGAGCTCAAGATCAACACCCGGGACAAGGAAGTTTGTCCGGGAAGTCTGAGATAGATGAAAAAATTCCTGAAAAGAAACAGGACTTGGGGAACAAAGATTTGTCCGGGGAGTTCAGATGGATGCGAAGAAGGCACAGACTCTTCAACAGACGACAATTCCCGAAACGCAGGAATTGACACCTACTCAGACAAGAAATCCAGCTCGGGATCGGAGCTGTCAGAACTAGCGATCCACACACTACCAGTGGAAACTCGAGCAAGGGATCTGGATAGAGAGGTGTACCAGGACCCTGACAGTGATCGCTACCTCATACCAAGCGAAAGAGTCTTTGACAACACAGCGGATGAATTGGAAACAATAGCGGTGTCGAAACGATCGATAAGTCTGTTGCCACAAAAAGAGGTAGTCAGGACTGATCTTCAGCCGTTCAAACAAGAAACACAGCCGTTGGCGAAGATTTGGTGCGTTAAGATGGAAGAAGACACACACCAGCCCAATGAGCTGAATAGTCAGATGAGGGTCATGAAGACATACTTGAAGACGAGATACAGACTCTCCGACCTACTGAGGTCGCAGAGAAATGACCACATGACCAGCAACTTGAAGAGGTGGATAGAAAATGGTGCACCAGATAAAGGTGACCTGGAAGAAGACGGTTACCGTATATTGAGACAGTACTTCATGCAGAAAGAGGGGAGGCTATATTTGAACAACGATTGAATTGTGGCTTGCAAGAGAAGAAAAGAGGACAAAGTCCTATACAAATTTAACGCGATAGTGTTGCCGCAACACTATCAGACAGAACTATTATTCAGATCGCATGATCAGATGGGCTATCAGGGGATCGACAAGGTGTATCAGAAGATCCTGAAGCGCTTTGAGCGGCCTCGAATGAAAAAGGCATGTGAGAAGTGGGTAACTGCGTGCCTGTCATGCCAACAGGTCAAGGATCCAAGGAAATTGCGATTTCCTTTACAGTCGATCGAGTCGTCTGAATTCAACGAGGTGGTGCAGATAGATCACCAAAAGATATGCATGACAGACAGTGGTTATAATCAAGTCTTGGTCATGATAGATCACTTCACGAAGTATGCAGAGGCCGTACCCTGCATACCTGCGTCAGCAGAAGCGACATGCGACCACCTGATCAATACGTGGATAGCGAGACATGGTTGTCCGATGACGTTTCAATCGGATAACGGAACAACTTTCGTAGGAGAGCTCACGAAAGAGCTTATGAGACGCTCACAGGTTGCTCAAGCTCACTCCACGACCTACCATCCCCAGACGAATGGCTTAGTGGAAAGGCAGAATAGAAAGTTATTGTCGATGCTGAGGGTATATTGTTCCAGGTACATGACCGATTTGGACAGATACCTTCCACAGGTGGCGGGAGCCTATAATAGCACGCAACACTCCACCACCGGAGTTAGTCCACACATGATGCTGACCGGACACGAGAAGTCTTTACCCGTGACCTTTTTCTACCCAGAGTATAAGGGAAAGAAAACGTCTCCACAGGTCTACGTGAGGGATGTGATTAGAAGTCAGCAAGAGTTAAACGACTTGTATAGACGAAATACTCAGCAAGCACCGGCAAGGCAGAGGAAGAAATTCGACAAGAAAGCAGCTGGTGCAAAGCTTACTCGGTAGGAGACTACCTATGGGTATTTCAGAACGTTATACCACCGAAAGGAACGAAGAAGCTCCTAAAAAAGTGGAGGGGACCCTTCATGATTACAGAAGTGCACCAGGAGGGACGCTTTTATAGACTGAGTACTGGCCGAGCCGCTCACTACGAGAAAATTAAGCCACACAATCCATCCACAGAAGACTGGTGTATACCCGGAGACATGGAAGAATGGGATTATCTAATGATGGACCCTGCTTGTGAGGTCAATGAGAAGGGCACCAGGGAGAAGAACGATGGAAACGAAGTCGTAGAGGAAGGAACCAGTACACCACTGGACCTGGATCCAAATGAGGTGATCGAAGTAGACGATGAAACTTTACCATACGCAGAAGAAGACTGGCAGGATCCCGAACAAATGGAGGTCCCCAAAAACTCGGAACCAGATCTTCCGTTTACGATACAGACTCGACAGAAAGACGGGACAAGACCAAAAAAGAAATATAATCCTTACGGTGACGACTCTGTAGTAGACAGAATAGATCTGAAAAAGATGGTGGAAGAAGTGGTGGGTCTAGAAGGAATAACCGTGTCGCAGGACATCGACGTAGTTGGTGACCACGACCAGGAATTGATCGAGGACCGGTCGAAACCCGAGGTGGAAATCGACGATGAGCAACAGGAGTCCTACGAACAAGGTCTCACAAATCTGCGTGTCTTGGAGTGGCTAAGCGAAATGACACCAGTCCTCAAAGAGACCAGTATCACAATTCAAGATGTAGATCGTGAAAGCATGAAATACAGAAAAACCGAACTAGATGATCCTTCCTGGGCTGCCCAGGAAGGGCAACTACTCATTCCGGCTTCCAACCTCGACTTGATATCTGGTATGCGATCGACGGGGACGTCAATGGATATTTTTGTCCGGGGAGTGGGGGTAGGACTTACCCACACTGAAAATTTAATCATAAAAAAATAAGAATAGCAAGATAGACAGGAGACTTAGAAGCAGAAACAGGCGAAGAACCAAAGAAAACTGACATAGGGAGGGTAATTGAGACATATTTTGACTTACCAAACTGATAATCTAGTAGCATAATCATAACAGATAGTGATTTCATACTCACAAATAGAACATGTGCGATAGCAATCACAGCAGACATGAATTTTAGGACAGCGTTAGCGGCAGATTTTAAGAGAGAATATAAAAACATAGAATTCCTTTGGAAGCAAAGACCAGGAGTAGGGGTTGTAGCAGCCTTGCCTCCGGCGGCGTCACAGATACCGGGAAAATATCTATGCTTCTTGGTGACAAGGGCGACGGAGAAGCGGCACGTGGACCCGGAAAACCTAGTCTCGTCCTTGACGAGGTTGAGAGACTTCCTTGTGGAAATGGAAGTGAAGGAGCTCTCATTTCCAGTATACGATCCGAACAGAGGACGACTTCATCCTCGGGAATTGTACGCGCTTATACACATAATCTTCTCTGATACTAAAATACAAGTATACTTACATAAGAAAAATTACTTAAGTATAGGCTGAGTGAAGGTGACCTGCAAGAGGGTGGTAGACCAAAATATGTAGTGTGTGATATAGGTGTTATGTTATGTGTTATGTTATTAAGATCTTGGGTAAGAAGGGCTTAGTGACCATGAACACCTGAATGAAGATCTTAGGAATAGATCCAATGTTTGGACTGCCCAATCATAGGTCGAATTCCAAAATTTGATTTTAATAAGATTTAGGACCAAAATCTTTTTTTTATATGACTGTTTTAAATAAATTTTAACGAGAAGTTAACGTGAATCTGACCAGTGTGATATTCGTGACCTCTTTTCTAGATCCTGATTGATCGTTTAATTACTCATTTGAGTCAAATCACTAAATCAAATTGAATCGAACCTGAAAAGAGAAAAGATAATTTCAACTTGGATGAATTGATTGACCTGGCAGAGGCATATGTAGGACCGATGGTAGATGCAATCTATCTTCGGCTAATGGATCGAGACTTCGCTCTGGAGGACCCAGAGGTAGTCATTTTGCTAACCGCCCTGATAAACAACTTGGGGCATGACAACCGTGAAACCGCCCCACGGAAGTCCTATTGATGGCAGCATACGGAGAAAGGGGAGTACTAGACCGCCCGAACATGAGAGTGATGAGCTGGAGAAACGGGGCTCTCTCAGGGAGTGACTTGGCGAACGAGCCTGGATTGGGAAGTTCTAGGACTTACCAACCAGGTGAGATGCCTTTGCCCTCCAAGCCCATGCCTGGGCTGAAGAGAATGCATCAAGAGATGAACTGCGAGGCTGCCTCGTCTAGTTCACCACTGAAAACAGCTGTGCCACCAAAGAGGGCAAAAGTAGAACAAGGGGTTCAAACAAACCGAACCATGCAAGATCTAGATGGGATGAAAGACGAGCTGGATGAGATGACTAAGACCATGCTCAGTACGGAGAAAGATAGAGATATGTGGAAGAGTTTGTTTGAAGACTGCAACAAAAAGCAGGGTGAAGAAATTGAACGCTTGAGGTGGGACTACAAAGAGCGGTTGGCGTTGACAACAGCCGTGTAGAAGGAGTCATAATGTGAGTGGTTTCGTGTATTACACTCCTCAAGCTGATATCAAAAGTACAAACCCCGCTTACCAAGGTTCTTCCAAACTTCTTTTTGTGTCTTCACATGAACATCCGGCGTAGAAACCGTTTTCGGCTCGTGAACTAGCTGAATTGATGGAAAGTAATCGCGAATATTTTCTCCCAGAAATGAGATAATTGAGTCTATTTGATGGTAACAATCTGAACTGGGCCGAATGGTTCGAGAAATTTACCTCAACCATCCATTCTGCCCTTCCCAATGATGGCGAGAAATCAACTTACTTAAAAACGCCGCTCGTAACGGGAAAAGCCAAAGCAGCTATCGCTGAGTAGAGCTATTGTGGAGTTTTATACCAGGATGCAATTGCTACCCTGCACCGAAAATTTGGCCTGCCTCTATACCATTGTTCCGGCTCATTTGGAAAAGTTAGCCAGTTTTTCTCCCCTCAAAATGCATAGTTCAGAGATTTTCATCTGTTTCTCCTCCGCCATTCAACCACTGAATGCCAGGTTGAAACACTGATCATGTGAAAAACCAACAAGAAATAGAAGAACCTTGGTAAGCGGAGTTTGTACTTTTGATATCAGCTTGAGGAGTGTAATACACTAAGCAACAGGTATGACCCCGCTTTAGATGTTACCAATCGGAGAGGCCAAAGAAAACACATTCACGTTGGCATCCTGACTGGATGTCATTACAGGTGTTTGCGGAGTGTCATGGAACATGCTGAAAGGTTCAAACGGAACCCAGCAGGCATGATATTCGCAGCGCAGACAGATATAAAAAGGGCTGCTGATGCTGCAACCGTGTGCATTAAAGGGAAATTATTCATCGGACCCTGCAGCCTTGTATTACCAATGTTTGATCCGGAAGGAAACCAGTTTGAGGAACAGTGGAAGGTTGTTGATTAATAACGACGACAAAGTGGAACTGTAACGTATGCATCATTACTATGTAAGTAGAGTATTGATCTCGGGCATTTTTGCCGAAGGGCTAGATGATTACTGATATGCAAACCACGATCACTAGATGCTCGATGCCCAGCAGTGGAATTGAATGCTAGCGCAATGAGGAAAACCTTGTGTGTTCAATGTTAACTCAGTTTCCAATTGGGTGGCTGAAAAAGCAGATAAATGATTTTTGATAGAGTCAACATAGGAACCATTACGATCCTCCTCCCGTTTTTGATCAATTTGAAAACTAACTTTTGTTAAGCTCGTCCTATTTAATTTTCCGCTAAGAGCACATTGTTCATCTTCCATTTTGAAATCTTCAAACGTTATCAAATGTTGTTTTCTCCTATAATCCTCAGCTAAGCCCTCGATCTCAACAAATAAATTTTTTCCTTTCCAAATTGTTTTTGTCCAAATTTATCCAAAACCAGAGCTGCGCCGTAAACAATAAAAGAGATCAAGAAAGATCATGTTGTAACCGTCAAGACGTATAATCGACATTCGCGAATCGATCGCGAGTGGTCTCTTCCGCACCAACCAGTAAAAAACCCGAATAGGCCGGGTAAGTGGCGCTGAGTTCTTAACGGGGCTGCTAAGTTTCTTGGCCCTTGCTTAAATCAATCTCTTGGGTTGATTCAGACTTAATTCAAAACCTGGTTTTTGTAATTCAGGTTTTATACTCCGACAGCCCATATATGCTTGTCCAGGTAGGAGTCCGAGATCAAGATCAAAATTCGTTTCGTTTTTTTTTGTGGCGGAAGGATCTTACATCGGATGTGGTAGTTTATCAATACATCGATACACTTATCCATCAAAACACGTGAATTACACTTTGCACAAAACAGCAAATGATATTATGTTCACATATCCTTAAGCAGCATCAGTAATTGACAAAAAATTCTGTAAGGACAATTACTTGGGTTCGCTCGGAAACATAGATCAAGCAGTTAAAACTAGTCAGTATTTGGTCAAGTTGATTAAACTATGTGATTTTGTTTTGGTTGAATTTTCAGTAATGTTGAAGAAATAACAACCAAAATGAACCCCGAAGTCAATGAAACAACTTCATTAGCTAAGGAATTATGTAATGCTGAACAATCCTCGCACTTCTTAGATTGTAAATGGAATCATGTAACTGACACATTAATTTTGAGCCGAGGTGTTCATCGCCCTGATTGAAGGCAATAACCAAACTAACAGATTTGTGTTTTGTATCTTAGGTGTTTGGCCCTATTGGTTTAGTAGCCTCGTGCACTGTAATGGCTCGCCTTTTATTTAAATACAATTGGCGGATTAGTGGCCGAAAATGGGATGATGATTTGTCAGAAGAGATGAGGAAAAAACTTTTTGAGTGGCACTCCGGCCTCTCTCTGTAAGGTCAACTGACACTTCCCCGCAGTTAATTTATAGAACCTGAGCAGGATGTTTTCTGCGTTGGGTTTTTGCGTGCTCGACTCATAAGCTCGCACAAATTGAAACATCTTTTATCTTCGGTAAAGTGCATGTTGCGGCACTTAAAGCGTTTCCAAAACCCAAGACAGAACATGAAGCTGCTCTACTTGCCACACAGTTGAAAATCGAAATTGTGAAAAAAATTACTATTTAAAGTGAGCAAAATCTTCATGTGGTCAGATAGCACCACCGTAATGCAGTGACCCAATTATAATGGTAAGCTTTATGCCCTCGTTGGAAACCGCACAGGTGAAAAACTCGTATCTACCACCATTGACCAGTGGCAATAATGTCCTGAGCGGCACCATGTCCTGAGCGGCAGTAATCCATCTGCTACTGGTACAAGGGGATGTCTTTGGAAGCTCTTAAGGATAGCAGCTGGTTAATTAAGCCGAGTATTCTAAGGACCAAGGATTGGCCGTTTAAACCAATCAAGAACTGATAAAAAATCCGTGTAAAGGGTCCCTCATACGATTTTGATAACTGTTTTGATAACAGTTGCGTCACCGATGTTGCGTCAATCAAAATTCCGAATCATAGATTTCACTCGGAAAAGTTCGAATTGTTTACAAGGTATAAACGAACCTTGCTTTTATGTAATTGCTGCTGCCGCCACATGCACAGTTTTGCGGTACCAGAATTGAGATCACCGATCCTCGGGGCTGGAGATTGCGGAGAAGACACTTATACATCTTGCGCAAACAGATTCATTTCCCGTCGACTTGAAATTGCGAACCTCTGTTAAATCTTTTAGGAGCAATAGAATTATTGCCTCGTACTCACCGTTCTTGAGTCTGGCTGGTATCCTCCGGTTGTTTCGCCGCATAGGACGCCTAGCTGATATCAAGTTTGACACTAAGCAACATATTTTGCATGACGCCCTTCATAAAGTAGTTATTTTGTTGGCTTGGAAGTTCCACCTTGTGCATTTTCATCAATGTTTGGACTACGTGCGCTCCGTGACTAACTTAAAGAACGCTAGAATGGGGTTGCGTCGACTGCTGAAGTCTACGGAAAACCAATGCGTTATATGTCGAAAGCGAAAAGAAATCACGGTCACTCCGCTTTTGACCGATTTACCCGTCGAAGATCACTGGTATAAATCGAACATTTTTTTTCCACCTTCGTGGAGTATTTTGAACCATATCAGGTTCCCATTTGAGGAGCACTGAAAAAAGATAGGGTTTTCTATTCATGTGCCTCACCACCAAGGCTGTACACCTCGAGGTGGTGCCATCTCTAGAAACCAGCTCATGGGTGATGAGCAAGGACCGTTTCATCGCAGGCCGTGGTACAACCAGCAATTTTTGTTTGGATAACGGATGTAGGTGCAGAAAAGGAAATCCAAGCATGTATCAACAACTGTAGCAACATGACTCCAACCTTTTTTTTCCCATAAAGGTAAACCCGGAAGCTTAACCCTCCTTGTGCACCACGTCATAGGGGCTCTTGGGAACGCCTCGTCCGTAGCGTTAAACTTGTACTCCACAATATACTAGGCAGTAGGCTGGTGACAGATGAAGTGTTAGAAACAACACTCTGCTTAGTGCAGCAGGCTTTGAATAAAAGGCCGATCACTCCGGTATGAACCGATTTGCTTGATTTGCAAGCCCCCAATAAATTTTTGCTCGGGTAGTACGCCGCAAGTTTTCCTTCGCTCTCTCCTGGGGAAAACTTCGATCATAAGGGAAGGTACGTACGAGCGCAGTCGTACGCTGACCATACATGGTCTCGTTGGCTACGAGAATGAGATCCTTTTCTTAACTATCGTGCGAAGTAGAACACCCAATCTGATGTCGGACTTAGCCTCAATGGGCGATTGAGCCCGACAGCCCGCGAGGATATTACCCTCTCACTCGCAATGTACGCTTATAAGTTCAGGTTAATTCGGCGCCATATAAATTCAGATGGCCAATCGGTCTCAGACAAAAGCTAGACATCGTAGTTGACCGGTTCTGCGTAGGTTCGACTCATGGGCAAACACCAATGTTATGAGAGCTTACTTTGTGTTTGCAGCTACAAATTATTGTTGTTACGATCGATATAAAATGCCAATACTTATCGTTTGGAGAGTTATTTACCGAAGAAATACTATTTCAATTCAAGTGTTTCACTGATTATTTTTAGGTTTTTTTTAGATTCGAGAGGGCTCAATCCTACAATTTCCATATATGAAAAAATGCGTATCTTAGAGTTTAGTTATTTCTTTCTGTACCTATGGAATTGTACGGAATTGTAGGATAAGCATTGGTCAACCCGGCTGAAGGGGGGTGTCAATTGGTTACATGCTAAAGTGAACATGTTTTGTTTAACTGGCTGATTTATGGCATGCATCGTTGTTTTATGTGTTTTAATTACTACCTGAAAAATGCATTATACAGAAGTTTTGGTTTAAGGACTTGGTCTGTGGTTTTTTTTTTGCATTTTTCTTTTTTGAACCCTGATTTCCTTTATTTTCTTCCATATAAGTATTTCCAAAATATTGAACTAAACCGTAGAAAATTTAGCGGCTTCCTCTTGGTGGAACATTTGCTGAATCCATATACTTTATGGCCTAGGAAAAAGCCCAGAAAAAAATCCAAAACTTACTGCGCCTAGGCTCAAACATGCCAATATACGACTAATTACAAAGCACTAGATTTTTAGTTTGATCCATTCCAATTAACTTATGGATATTGCTCTGTCATTCACTTTATGTGGATAATTTCCAACATTCTCGTATTTATAGCGAGTCATGGGCATTTTTTATGACTTGATCTCATTGACCCAAAGACACGTTTGACCCAAAGACGTTTTAACCGCTTAACTTGAAATGAATAATAAAAAGTCAGTTTCAATTTTTATTGGGCTCATCCCCCCTCCTCGCCCGCACATAAGCATCAGTTTTATGGTGTAACGAGAGGTTTTGCAAGGTTAAATATAATATGAGGAACAAATATTTTTTAGGGTAGTCACAATTTGGTTATATAAAAATCCTCTTTATCTATTTTCGCGATCATAATCAACCATTTTAACGGTAAAAGAATAACCCCCTCCTCGGACCCCAGGGCCCTTTGCTTTTCGGAAAATAGTTACAGATCCCATGAACATAGTAAAAGGTGAAATTGATGAACTAATTTTATTCATTTATTTCTTTCGTAGTTTTACCTATTCTAATAGTTATGCTGCTACCTATAATACTACTGCTGTGGCGAGTGGGGGGAGGAGGGGGTCAATAGTTAATTTTTGGAATCTCTTTGACTACCCCCCTCCCCTCCCCTCCCGTAAATTGGGGAGATTCGTTTAGGTACAAAATTCCCATATGCTTAGAGAACGTTGATTAATATCTAGGTATCCTCAGGGGGGGGGGGGGGGGTTTGTAGTTTAGGAGATTCGTTTTTACTTATACATCATGTATCCAGTATTGCTTTATAATTTTACACTCTTAGACCATTCGGCTCAGTGCACATCTGGTTTTGTCATCTTATTTTCAATCTCCTATAATTTTGTTGTGAAATTGAACACCGAATGATTATTTTAAAGCTATTATAACTTTATCTAATTTATTCAAGTTAAGTTAAACAATGTTGAAAGACGACTTAGATTCAGTACTTTTTGAAATGCATATTTCATAATTATCAGTTGAATATTTATACATGCACTGTGCACACAGGACGCAAGATATCCTTTAATAGAGCCCAAATTTGGATTTAACTGAACTAATTTAGGCGGATGTTCTACAAACCGCCATATCTTGAAGCCGAAATTACATTATTTGCATCAAACGGGCCCTCAAATTGCTTTTTCGTTTAGGGTAGAGGAAAAAAACTTGGTCCCAAGGAGAAGGATTTAATCTTAGTCTATCTGGGGGCTGGGTGGGGGGGGGTATTTAGGTAATTAGGTCTATTCAAATATATTTTCCCGGTTTGGTACCATTAGTAACGGTTTGCCATCCCTATAGAAAAATAATTCAATGATTTAACATATGATAATTTTGTATCTAGTAACGAATCTCCCCACCGATTATAAAAGAGAGGAATTAGGTAGAGAAACTCTGTTTATCTTGGTTTCGGCTAGTTGGCCTTGCGACTTGTTGCTCACCACCCTAATTTAGTTTCTTTTTGTGTCTTAGAAGTTCCAGACAGAAGTATCAGAAGCAGAAAAGCCGATTGTTTTTAAGTGATTTAAGTGAATCAAGATTCAAGTGATGATCTTTTTGTTTGGAATTCCAGAATTAGTTTGTTCAAGTCTAGCTAATTGTAATTGAAGCATTCCCGCTAAATCTGCAGCCAAAAATGGTTGAACAGTTATGAACAATCTACTTGATGAAGTTTTCCCCCCGTAAACTAATTGAATCCTGCAAACTTGAAATCGAGTCGGTGCAGATTTCTGCAAAAAAATTTCTGAAATTATAAATTTTTTCATTCAACTGTTATTTTCTGACTGTTAATCTAACTTCCCAGATAGGTGTTCCAAATATTGAGACTCGTTTGCTGGCCCCGAGCAGGTATGGCAAAATATGCGGCGCAAAATCCCGTTTATTTCGGGCGAGAAAGTTGCAAATTTTTTGTAAGAAAACAAAAGTACATACAGATCATGTTAATAACTAATTCCTCCCTATTGAATAGGCGGAGGGGGGATGAAATTAATTGAAATAACGTCAACCAATAGGAATGCGACAGAACATATTTCTCAGAAATACAAAACCAATCCAGTTGAGCATAAATGAACTTTAAAACCGAAATGTTTTTATAGGGGGAGAGATTCTTTACAAGGAACCATAGGGGTGGGTTGGGGGAATAGTTAACATGATCTGTACATACAATAAGTATTTCAAAAAAGATCTATAACCTCCCCCTTTCAAGAAGGATTCTTCCCGCCCTAAATCCAGCCCCCCCCCCCCAAAAAGTTAAGATTTCAAGACCTATAGAGGGGTTGAGATTCTTTAAGCTACTATCGCGGACATCGATAGGGGGGGGGGGGGCATAAGTAGATCCTCCAAAAAAAAATCCAGCTTTTTTGTGTCACAGAAATAGAAACCATCGAAATTACGAATTTTTAATGCCGCACAAGAACCCTTTTCTTGCCCCTAGCCCCCTACATGATCAAAATGAGTCTGTTTGTCGCGATTTTGCATTTTTTCTGGTTGGTTCGGGGCAGTACAACAGTGTCGAAAAAAATTAGTTGAACAGTGCCGAAAATTTAAACAAATTTGAACAAACAGTGCTGATTTGAATTATCCGGACAAACCAAACAAAACTTGAATTTTGAAACACGTTTTCTTCAAATTGGGTTGGGATTAGACAAAAAGTGAAGAGAACAAAAGTAGCTTAGAATTTTATCATCATATTTAATAAGATGCAATTTGTTCTCCGAAATTCTCAACCAAAACTATACCTCAAAAATGGGTCATTTTGGCTTTTTTTTAATTAATCAAGATTTACGCTGAAACTACTTTGTTAATAGATGAAAAATTATATTACACGCCCAAAAAATTTCTAGCATCTCCAAAAACCTGTATAGAAGAAAATATTTTGCTTGATTGTCAAGAAATGTGAATTTTACAATAAAACTCAAATCTTTGCTCAAAAACAAATTTTGAACAATTTGCAAGTTTTTGGAGAAATAACCCATCTAGAACTTTGTTGGGCTGTGTAAGAGGCGTCTTGTGATATCTATTTCTCATCAATTAACAAAGCAGTTTCAGCGCAATTCTTTATTAATTGGAAAAAACCAAAGTGACCCATTTTTGGGGCAAAACTTTGTTTTAGAATTTGGCTATTGCACCATATTAAATCTGATGAAATTAAAAGCAACTTTTGTTCTCTTCACGTTTTGTCTAATCTTAACCCTATTTGAGAAAAACGTGTTTGAAAATTCAAGTTTTGTTCGTTTTGTCCTGATAATTCAATTCAACACTGTATTAAGTGCGGCAATCAAAAATTGGTGTGCGGTCTGTATTTAGACAACGGCGTATTCATACTCGTCAGTATTTAGTCAAATTCTGTATGAACCAATCAGAATCGAGATAAGACATAAATAATCCAAAATAAATAATATTTATTTATTAATTTCTTCATTGTCTCAATTCTGATTGGTTAAAACAGTATTTGTCTAAATAATGATGTTTCTGAATAGGCGGTTGTCTAAATACTGCTACGTTACCCAAAAATTACGTTGCGATCGATTACAACCTTTAGGACACCTCATATTTCGAGAAAGAAATTTGGCAACTTAGGCGTTTTAGCGCCAAAATAATTGTTTAATTTGCAGTTGCTGACATTTAGCGCCAAAGTTGTAGTGATTTTTTGTTAATTAGCGTCGCCCGCATCCAGGTTTAGGCGTATAACGGAATAATCGATTATAACGGAATATTATGCTGATTTTTTGACAATTATAATTGATTATAATTACCAAAATTAGGTGTTTAAAGGATTTATAATTCATTATAATCGTGATTTTTTCCAAGAGATTATTACCTCTTATAATCGATTATACTTGATTATAGTTCTTACAAAAAACCCTTAAAATTAATTATAATCGATTATAATCGATTACAATCTCTTATTTTGCCGAAATTTTGTCAAATCAAAACTATTCGAATTATATCTTATGGGTTGTTATTTTTGTGTCAATAAGAAAGTCTACAAAAGAGAGATCTCCTGAACACTGGTTCATCTGAACACAAGTGTTACCACGAAACAAAAGAAGTTCCATAGAGATCCTTTCATGTGAGTGGAAAGGTTCCGCGGTAAATGAAAAATAAATTTTCCGAATCAAACATGAAACTAAACTAATTTGCTGATGTTTTGGTGTTCAAAAAAGCTTAAAATATGCCTCACAAAACAACTCTAATAGGGAAATAATGAAAAAAAAACTTAAAAATTTGAATTAATTGGAAAACTTTTAAAAAAAATTTCTTTAATCTCATAGAAACCAACGTCTACGAAAAAACATAAAATATAAGCAATTTAGATGCAACTTCGAAGACAAAATGGACAAACAAAAGGTATTATAATCAATTATAATCGATTATACTTAATTTTTGTGCAAAACTAAAGTACTAGAAATCTGAAGAAAAACAGTGAATTATAATCATTTATAATCAATTATTTTTGTATTGAAAAGCAGACGAATAATTAATCGATTATAATCTATTATAATGGATTATAATTAATTATAATTTGGTTTTAAAAAGAGAGATTATAATCGATTATTAATTGATTAAAATCGATTATTTCTCAATGTTAGTAAGGCTGGTACTAAAATCGTCATATAATCGGTTATTAACGCCTGAAACTGGATGCGGGCAGTATTAATTTTTCGCTCATGACAGATCTCGACTCATTTTATTTTCAACAGATTTCGTCCCATTTCAAAGCGTACACAGATCTCGTCCTACAAATTTGGATATGGGATGAAATCTGTAGTAGGAAGAAATCAGCATGGGTCGAAATTTATTGATTAAATAAATAAGACAAAATCTGTGCTAATCCGTATGATAGTTGGGTCCCTAATGAAAAATCTTCGGGCCTTCGAAAATGTGGTTCAAAATTGTTTACTTGTGCTTCATTTTTTTTTATTAATCAAAATTGAGCTGCGAAAAGTATCCATTTTGGAGGCATATGTTTGCATGACCGCAAAGAGTAATTTGGGAACATTGCCCCTCAGATTTCAGCCATACCTGCAGCTGAGGCTCTGATAAAAATTCAACTCCTTTATGTTGAGAGTTTAAATCGATGGGATCAACCGTACAATCACACAATTAATTTTGGTGGTAGCCCTAAATCATGCATTTTTAAGAAATTTATTTTAAAGGTGAAATGGGTTGGGTAAGACAGTGCCGAAGTAAGAGAATGCCGAAAACAAAAATTTGTTAAAGAGTGCCGAAAATGAAAATTTGTTAAAGAGTGCCGAAAATGAAAATTTGTTAAAGAGTGCCGAAAATAGTCAATTATCGAAAATTATCGTTTATAACAAACAACACAGAGTTTTCCAATAGTTTTCAATGTCTCTATTTCTTGAAGCAAACGATTTTTTCAGAGCGATAACCCTCAATTTCCAAATTATAAGATCCGGATCTTTTCGAAGGAATAAATCGGAACATTTTATTTAGTGTTGATTTTGCTGAGAAACTGACTTATTTGTCGTGAACTAATTGAGAAAAGAAAAGAAAGTTTGTTTGCTCATCGATTTTGGCGCCAAAATTGAGTCTGAACAAGTTTCAAGTGTCATTATTAATTTTCCCGCCAAAAGCTAGCCTCTTAAAATGCGTTCCAATATTTCCCGCCTTTTTCGGCACTCTCTAACTTCGGCACTGTCTAACGCCCCCATTTATTGATCTAACTAATTAATAAAAAAATTAGTCGAATTAAAATATCTATGCTGTTTCAAACATTTTTATAATCAATTTATTATGCCTGTTTGTTTGGAAAACATGTTTTATACGCAATCCTTTTCGAAATTAGAATGTGACTTAGCGGGAATTACTACGGTAGATCACTTAGAGGGAGGGGGTGGGTTGGGGATTGGGGGTTTGTTGATTGTACGGTTTCTCCCAATCATTGCAGTTGTTATCTCATTTCAAAGCTCAGTTTACCATTTATTGATTTCGTTTTCCGGTTTACCCTTTGATTTTTTCCGGATTTCTGTGTATAAAAGTCTATTTAATATGACTTTTTATTTTAAAAACTGCATTACAACGCGCCAGCGTTAAAAAGTTAAAAGATTGTTACAAAATTTGCTTATTTGCAAAGAGCCCTGTGAACAATTTTTGAGTAGCTTATTTTTAGTTATATTTCTAAGGGGGTGGGAAACGGGAAAAGAGCTTCTATTATTACTAATATAGGTAGACGCAGGTTTGTTGCTGTCATTAAATTAATCACAACATTAATTTGGGATTGAAGGTTAGTTTGCTTTTCTTTCTTTATTTTACTAAAGTATTTTAGGTTCGTTCAGAAAATCAAAGAGTGTAAATTATTAGATTAGTCAACTGAATCACAAAATGGTTTTTCAAGTGTGGAGCCCAAAATTTATAGACTCATTTTTTCCTGGGATGGAACAATATTTTTCTAACTGGGGTTCACGCAGATAGATTTTTTTCTTGTTCGAATTTTTGGTTTGTGGTAAAGGTTTGTCAAATTGCACTAGTCTTTGCCTCATTGTTATGACAGTGAGTTTTTTCAGCAGATAATTTGAGTTTTTTTTTCTTTTCTCCAAACTTACATATGCATCGTTTTTAGGGTTTAACGAGAATTTTTACAGGTTTTTTATTCGAAACTAAATTATTTTTTTAATCTTAACTTAATTTGCCAGCATGCCAGTTTTCGTACAAGATACTATGAAAAAAAAAACCAGTAAGTTTTTGCGGTCGGCGTTCTAGCCGAAAATTGAAAAGTGAGTTATTTTTAGCAGACCACTCGCACTGACAAATTTGAGACTGAAATCGATTTTTATTCCTTGGTTTTCTGATAATGTAATGTATAAAACTAGAATTACAGAAGCCCAGTTAGATATGTTAGTCGATTTAGAATGGATTAAATTATTTTTTATAGCCAAAAAATAATCGTTTTTTGCCAAAAAATTTGAATAGCTGGATTTTTACAAGGTAGTGAAATTAGAGTTGTGCGGATTAACTTACTAGTAAATAACTTACTAGTAAATGTAATAGTAATTTACTAGTATGCAAAATAAGGCTTATTACTAGTAAGTTGAACCAAAGTGACATTTTGGAAATAAATGAGGCTCAACTATCAGTCGAAAGGCAGAAAAACTTGTTTTCATATACTGCAACGCTGCTTCACGTGATAAAATTTATCATAATGATTATTTAGGGGATTTTGAGTTTGTGTAAAATGATTAGTCTTCAAACTTGGTAGTTTCAAGCTGATTTTGTTTTTTTTTGAAACCTACTAGTTAGTAAAAGTAACTTATTAGTAACTATTTAGTAAACGAATTTTATTTACTGGTAACCGCACGACCTTAAGTGAAATCCATCAAAATCTTAACAAAATTGATATAATCTAAGTTTTCGCTTTATTTTGAAGCTTGAGCACAGTCTGTAATCAAGAAAAATCTCTATTAGAACTACAGAGAGCAAGAGCCACTCAAAGAATGTTTTTAACCACTTGCCTATTTTGAGCAAACTTAAAGGTTGCCGGGTTAATGAAAATTAACTCAAACTGAACTTTCATGGGAAATAATCGATTGTAATGGTTTGTATCGGCAAACGAAATTAATCCATATAAGCGATTTTAATGACTCATTCGAACATGAAAAATGTAATTGAATACTTCAAAAATGTATTACAATCCATGATAATCGATTATAATCCATTTTTGTTTTATCCTAATCATTTATTTTTGTTCACGAAATCCACGAAAATTGAACATGATTTGCAAACCCGATTTGTTCACTTTTTTTGCACGGTTCTGCAAACTAAAACCCGAACGAACATTTGTTCATTCATATGTACCCATACCCTCCACTTTCTTATCCTCGTAGGTGAAGGTGGTTAACGTGAGAGAAGGGGTAAAATCATTGGGGAGTGGTTAATTAGGGGGAGGTGTGGTAAACTGGGAAAGGGGTTATAAACGGGGGGGGGGGGGGGGGTTAGTTGTGGTAAACCGGGGGTTGATCAAAATTGTTATGCGTTACGTTTTTAACGGGGGTTGGCCCATAGGAGGCTTAACTTGGGATGGGAGCCAAGGATGTAATGATAATCGTAATGAGGGAAGTTTAAAAAATTTAATCTGAGAAACAGAAAAAATAAAATGTGATAAATTCTGAAAAAATAATAGCAACAATGCGAGTCAACAATTTCACTAGTTCATTTTTGCAGTTTACTAATAAAACGTGCGTTTAATCAAAAGCAACGCTCAATTTGGGCTCTTGTACTTTTTACCTTACCTAAAAACTTTAGTTAATAAAAATTTTGTTCACTTTCTATTATTATGAAAATGAGCATAAGAACTAATTAGTTTATGGCAAACATATTTGGTCTTCATTACGCACCTCGTAAAACCACTCGACTTGTTACACCACAAATTTATGCTCGGGTGAGGAAGGGGGAATGAGCCTCAGTTTGTGAAAAAATTGCGCTTGAGTTAAATATTTCAGAAATTATAAAATATGAATAATTGATTATCATTGATTAAAATGGAATATAATAATTTGTCAAAAAAATAGTACAATTCATCTTTAGTCGATCATAATAAAATGGTTTTTGTTAGTTTTGTAGAGACTGAAAACAAAAACCTAGTACAATCGACAAATATCAATGAAACTTCAGTGCGGGAAAACTACGTAAAATGTTTTCAAACATCATTTTAAATGTAGGCTCACTATTGTAGCTCAAATGACATCCCGCTTTGGAGTTTCAGGGATTAAAATTAATTTTAATACAAAAAATTTATACCATTTTTTTTTCATCACATTCTTTAGTTACAAAGTTAGACCGTGAAATTGATTGTATTGTCATGAAAACCGACTACTACCGAAAAAACAAAATCCATTTAATTATATTAGATTTTAACATATTTTAATCCTTATATTTTTAAACAAAGTTATTGCAAAACTTGCGACAGCTGTATTTTCACGGCGTACCCGAAATTTACTTGTCTAATTTTATAACGCCCGTTTAATGCCCGTTCAAGGGGGTCCGGGTGCACATGACGGGGAGGGGGTGAGAGTGGTGTCATTTGCTGGCGGAGCGACAAGGGCCGTAAATTGAATGAGTAAGATTAAATAAAGATCTGCAGAAAAGGCGAAACTAAAACAATAGAGAGATTTATAAAAATAATAAAATCAATATGTAAACAAGAGGGAAAAACCGATTGGATTCAATTTAAATCAATATTTTGTTACTAAAATCCCTCTAAAAATTAAGTAAATCCACAAGTAAAGCTAAAAAACTTAGATTTAGACTCGAGTGAGTTTGATTGATTTTAAATCAAACTAAATCATTTTTTAATTAATTTCAATCGACTTCTCTCTGGTATGTGCTACTTCTTATGTAATAAGTTGATTTCTAATCTGTGCGGGCAACATAACACGCATAATTAAATGGCAGGCGTAAAGACACCTTAAAACTCTCTTGGTACGATTCTCTCACGTGTGTTAACACTTTTTTTATGTATTCTGAAAAAATTGCGTCATAAACACAGTACAATATATTATAAACTTATTAGCTGTTTTTGGCTTGATACACGTGACATCAGATAAAAATAGGTATAATTTGGTTCCTAAAGTAGTTTTCTGGTTTTTAATTGTTTGGCTCACAATTTCTTTTCATAATTTTTTTATTGTCGTATTTTTTTGTTGATCTTTTTTTTTATTTAGTTTTCATTTCACTCTCCACAACCAAATATACTTCCCCTGTCGCTCCTCCGGCATAAGGCTTCCCTCTCACGTGTACCACCACCCCACATGTACTCCCCCTTATCACCCTCAACCTTACAACCCCTATAGCCCTAACCCGCTTGTGTCTCCTCGGTTATATCCCCCACTCCCATTCCGCCAATGCATTTACTCCCTTCAGTTTTACGGGTTTGAGGGGGGGGGGGGTAGTGGTGTAATGTATTAATGAATGGGGAACGATTTTAATGTGACTATAGGGAAAGGGAAATGTAGAAGCGAGGGGAGGGGTTGTAATTGGGTAAGTGTGGTGGGGGTTTAAACGTGAGAGGGGGTCAATTTGGTGGTGTAGGGTAAAGGGTATAACCTGGGGTTGTTAAACTTTGGGGCGGTGAAATAAAGGAGGGGCTGTGGTTGGGTTATAACGGCGATAACCTAGCGGTGAATGTGCCTAAAACATCAAAATTAGTAACTTTGGATTGTGAGCAGGCCGTGAGTATGGTAGAAAAGTTGCAAGCTTTGGCAAAAAATGTACAGATTATAAACCATTATAATGATTTGAAATGAATTTAGTATGGGTTATAATCCATTATAATGGATTTATTGAATTGTGCTTTTATGGAAATAATCGATTATAATTACAAAATAAATGATTTTGCGGTCCAAATTTTTTACAAAATTGATATTTATTCATGAAACTCCGCTGCGGGAAACTGTAAATAATTTTTTAAAAAATAATTAGTAGATAATCTGTATATAATCCTACTTCAATCTGTATATGAAAACCTTGAGATAGAACAGTGTTAGTTTATTGTTAAAGATTGCATCATGAAGGCTTATAAAAATAAACTATTGCAAAAAAATGCGTTATAAACGATTATCAAAATTATATAATCGAAGTATTACTTTTTTGAAGTTACAACAGATCTGACTTCTGCATAAATTTCTCCAGATAATCGTTTTTATTCCTTTGTGTCACTGCGAGAGGTCGCTTTAGCAACACAGCAACCGAATTTAAATTCTAATTATAGCTAGAAACCTTGTGCTGAAAAGTCATGAGTCAACTACTTACTGAATGCAAGCTTATGTATATTTCTGGTGATTTTTTGCTCCATATTTTTTTGCTCCAAAATTATGACCATAAATAGGTAGTGGACATCGCATTTCGAACCAAAACAAACAATTTGAGCCTAAACTTTGAAAATTCATACTGGAAACTTTTCAGCGTAGTTCTCCCAGTATGTATCTGTTGCGAACTTTATAGATGTACTCTTTTCCCTAATTGTAATAAAAACAGAAACTAAATTTCTTAAGTTTTCAAGCTATCAAAAATGGAGGTAGCTACATTTACAGAACAAATTATGCTGGGTCATATTGTAATGAACTATAACGGCCGAGTTTTATCTAGGCATCACTTTTCCTAAAACAGCTTTCAAATGTGAGGCTTGAGAATGGGAATCAGCTAAAAAAGTTAACAAAATTGAAAATAAATTTAGATTTGAAATCAATCAGGCAAATTTGGAGAACCTTGTTGCTTAATGCTAACGGTTGTTTGCAATTTTTTTTTTCAAAAAGACAGAACTTGTGAAACTCAAAGTTAGCAAAATTTTCAATTTTTTTAAACATGTTTCAGTGCAATATTTTTAAAACATATTTCAGAGTATCATATTTCAGAGTAAGTGCTTAGACTGGTGTTTATACAAGGTTTTATAAAAACTAAAGAAAAATAAAGCCCAGAAAACTAAAACGCAATATCCAGACAAAACCAGAAAACTTCTGTAAATGCTGCTGGCATCAATATAAACCAACAGCTACTCTCATAAACTTTTGCGTTAGTTTTTGAGGGGAGACAATTACTACAGCAATTAACAAAACTGTATCCCGCTGGTTCTAAAATTGGAGCAAATCTGAGTTGGGGCCAATTCAAAAGATGAATTAAAACTAAATCATTCCAAAAACCATTCATTCTCGTAATTATGAAGCTCATTCAGCTTCCGGGAGTTTCTACTCCGGTAATTTTGATCGCCCTTAATTTTTTTAAACTTAGACGATTCTAATTTTTTTGATATATTCGATTACGTCGCATTCTTTCAAGCCTCCCTCAAACCACAGCTGAAATTTGCATCTATTTACATCCTATTTTCAATTACGTCTAATTAACCGGTACTGGCAAGAAATTAAAAATCCGAAAAAATCATGATTAATATGAATGTTTTTTTTTTGCACACAAAATGAATAAATCTAAATCGAGCCCTTAATTTATTAGTTTATTTGCCTAATGTTTGATTTTCAGTTGAACTTTGCGTCGGCG
This sequence comes from Symsagittifera roscoffensis, assembly GCF_963678635.1. Taxonomy (NCBI): domain Eukaryota; kingdom Metazoa; phylum Xenacoelomorpha; order Acoela; family Convolutidae; genus Symsagittifera; species Symsagittifera roscoffensis. The sequence goes on from NC_087071.1 coordinate 1,941,188, forward strand.
AATTTTGCGTGGGTCAGAAAAAACTATGAGTTGACTAATAAGTAAATTGTTTGCCAAAAAAATGAATAGTTCTGAATCGAACTATTAATTTATTTGTTCATTTCCCTAATAAAATTGTGCGTAGTATTTTGATATTGAAAATGACTTCTGAAGATATATCGTACAATTTTAATTCTCACAACTACGGAGCCCTTAAATTTGCAAAGTTTTAAAAAGATTGATTCACCTTAGCTCAAACGTTTGAGAAAGAAAAGCAATAATTTGACAAAACAGAAGCCCAGTTAGATATGTAAATCGATTTAGAGTGAATTAAATGATTTTTACGGCCAAAAACAATCATTTTTTTGCCTGAAATTTTTAATAAATGGACTTTCACAAGGTAGCGAAATCCATCAAAATCTTGACAAAGTTGATATAATCTAAGTTTTTTTGTTTTGTTTCGAAGCTTGAGCATAGTCTGTAACCAAGAAAAATCTCTATTAGAACTACAGAGAGCAAGAGCCACTCAAAGAATGTTTTTAACCACTTGCCTATTTCGAGCAAACTTAAAGGTTGCGGGTTAATGAAAATTAACTCAAACTGAACCTTCATGGGAAATAATCGATTGTAATGGTTTGTATCGGCAAACGAAATTAATCCATATAAGCGATTTTAATGACTCATTCGAACATGAAAAATGTAATTGAATACTTCAAAAATGTATTACAATCCATGATAATCGATTATAATCCATTTTTGTTTTATCCTAATCATTTATTTTTGTTCACGAAATCCACGAAAATTGAACATGATTTGCAAACCCGATTTGTTCACTTTTTTTGCACGGTTCTGCAAACTAAAACCCGAACGAACATTTGTTCATTCATATGTACCCATACCCTCCACTTTCTTATCCTCGTAGGTGAAGGTGGTTAACGTGAGAGAAGGGGTAAAATCATTGGGGAGTGGTTAATTAGGGGGAGGTGTGGTAAACTGGGAAAGGGGTTATAAACGGGGGGGGGGGTTAGTTGTGGTAAACCGGGGGTTGATCAAAATTGTTATGCGTTACGTTTTTAACGGGGGTTGGCCCATAGGAGGCTTAACTTGGGATGGGAGCCAAGGATGTAATGATAATCGTAATGAGGGAAGTTTAAAAAATTTAATCTGAGAAACAGAAAAAATAAAATGTGATAAATTCTGAAAAAATAATAGCAACAATGCGAGTCAACAATTTCACTAGTTCATTTTTGCAGTTTACTAATAAAACGTGCGTTTAATCAAAAGCAACGCTCAATTTGGGCTCTTGTACTTTTTACCTTACCTAAAAACTTTAGTTAATAAAAATTTTGTTCACTTTCTATTATTATGAAAATGAGCATAAGAACTAATTAGTTTATGGCAAACATATTTGGTCTTCATTACGCACCTCGTAAAACCACTCGACTTGTTACACCACAAATTTATGCTTGGGTGAGGAAGGGGGAATGAGCCTCAGTTTGTGAAAAAATTGCGCTTGAGTTAAATATTTCAGAAATTATAAAATATGAATAATTGATTATCATTGATTAAAATGGAATATAATAATTTGTCAAAAAAATAGTACAATTCATCTTTAGTCGATCATAATAAAATGGTTTTTGTTAGTTTTGTAGAGACTGAAAACAAAAACCTAGTACAATCGACAAATATCAATGAAACTTCAGTGCGGGAAAACTACGTAAAATGTTTTCAAACATCATTTTAAATGTAGGCTCACTATTGTAGCTCAAATGAAATCCCGCTTTGGAGTTTCAGGGATTAAAATTAATTTTAATACAAAAAATTTATATCATTTTTTTTCATCACATTCTTTAGTTACAAAGTTAGACCCTGAAATTGATTGTATTGTCATGAAAACCGACTACTACCGAAAAAACAAAATCCATTTAATTATATTAGATTTTAACATATTTTAATCCTTATATTTTTAAACAAAGTTATTGCAAAACTTGCGACAGCTGTTTTTTCACGGCGTACCCGAAATTTACTTGTCCAATTTTACAACGACCGTTTAATGCCTGTTCAAGGGGGTTCGGGTGAACGTGACGGGGAGGGGGATAATGGTGTCATTTGCTGGAGGAGCGACAAGGGCCGTATATTGATTGAGTAAGATTAAATAAAGATCTGCAGAAAAGGCGAAACTAAAACAATAGAGAGATTTATAAAAACTATTAAAATCAATATGTAAAAATGAGGAAAAAAAACCGATTGGATTCAATTTAAATCAATTTTATTCTTACTAAAATCCGTCTAAAAATAAGGTAAATCCACTTAAGTTAAGCTAAAAAATAGATCGATTTAGACTCGATTGAGTTTGATTGATTTTAAATCAAACTAAATCATTTTTAAATTAATTTAAATCGACTTCTCAATTGAATTCTCAAAAGATCTGAAGACAAGGCGAAACTAAAACAATAGAGAGATTTATAAAAATTATAAAATCAATATGTAAACAAGAGGGAAAAACCGATTGGATTCAATTTAAATCAATATTTTGTTACTAAAATCCCTCTAAAAATTAAGTAAATCCACAAGTAAAGCTAAAAAATTTAGATTTAGACTCGAGTGAGTTTGATTGATTTTAAATCAAACTAAATCATTTTTTAATTAATTTCAATCGACTTCTCTCTGGTATGTGCTACTTCTTATGTAATAAGTTGATTTCTAATCTGTGCGGGCAACATAACACACATAATTAAATGGCAGGCGTAAAGACACCTCAAAACTCTCTTGGTACGATTCTCTCACGTGTGTTAACACTTTTTTTATGTATTCTGAAAAAATTGCGTCATAAACACAGTACAATATATTATAAACTTATTAGCTGTTTTTGGCTTGATACACGTGACATCAGATAAAAATAGGTATAATTTGGTTCCTAAAGTAGTTTTCTGGTTTTTAATTGTTTGGCTCACAATTTCTTTTCATAATTTTTTTATTGTCGTGTTTTTTTTGTTGATCTATTTTTTTATTTAGTTTTCATTTCACTCTCCACAACCAAATATACTTCTCCTGTCGCCCCTCCGGCATAAGGCTTCCCTCTCACGTGTACCACCACCCCACATGTACTCCCCCTTATCACCCTCAAGCTTACAACCCCTATAGCCCTAACCCGCTTGTGTCTCCTCGGTTATATCCCCCACTCCCATTCCGCCAATGCATTTACTCCCTTCAGTTTTACGGGTTTGAGGGGGGGGGGGGGGGTAGTGGTGTAATGTATTAATGAATGGGGAACGATTTTAATGTGACTATAGGGAAAGGGAAATGTAGAAGCGAGGGGAGGGGTTGTAATTGGGTAAGTGTGGTGGGGGTTTAAACGTGAGAGGGGGTCAATTTGGTGGTGTAGGGTAAAGGGTATAACCTGGGGTTGTTAAACTTTGGGGCGGTGAAATAAAGGAGGGGCTGTGGTTGGGTTATAACGGCGATAACCTAGCGGTGAATGTGCCTAAAACATCAAAATTAGTAACTTTGGATTGTGAGCAGGCCGTGAGTATGGTAGAAAAGTTGCAAGCTTTGGCAAAAAATGTACAGATTATAAACCATTATAATGATTTGAAATGAATTTAGTATGGGTTATAATCCATTATAATGGATTTATTGAATTGTGCTTTTATGGAAATAATCGATTATAATTACAAAATAAATGATTTTGCGGTCCAAATTTTTTTACAAAATTGATATTTATTCATGAAACTCCGCTGCGGGAAACTGTAAATAATTTTTTAAAAAATAATTAGTAGATAATCTGTATATAATCCTACTTCAATCTGTATATGAAAACCTTGAGATAGAACAGTGTTAGTTTATTGTTAAAGATTGCATCATGAAGGCTTATAAAAATAAACTATTGCAAAAAAATGCGTTATAAACGATTATCAAAATTATATAATCGAAGTATTACTTTTTTGAAGTTACAACAGATCTGACTTCTGCATAAATTTCTCCAGATAATCGTTTTTATTCCTTTGTGTCACTGCGAGAGGTCGCTTTAGCAACACAGCAACCGAATTTAAATTCTAATTATAGCTAGAAACCTTGTGCTGAAAAGTCATGAGTCAACTACTTACTGAATGCAAGCTTATGTATATTTCTGGTGATTTTTTGCTCCATATTTTTTTGCTCCAAAATTATGACCATAAATAGGTAGTGGACATCGCATTTCGAACCAAAACAAACAATTTGAGCCTAAACTTTGAAAATTCATACTGGAAACTTTTCAGCGTAGTTCTCCCAGTATGTATCTGTTGCGAACTTTATAGATGTACTCTTTTCCCTAATTGTAATAAAAACAGAAACTAAATTTCTTAAGTTTTCAAGCTATCAAAAATGGAGGTAGCTACATTTACAGAACAAATTATGCTGGGTCATATTGTAATGAACTATAACGGCCGAGTTTTATCTAGGCATCACTTTTCCTAAAACAGCTTTCAAATGTGAGGCTTGAGAATGGGAATCAGCTAAAAAAGTTAACAAAATTGAAAATAAATTTAGATTTGAAATCAATCAGGCAAATTTGGAGAACCTTGTTGCTTAATGCTAACGGTTGTTTGCAATTTTTTTTTTCAAAAAGACAGAACTTGTGAAACTCAAAGTTAGCAAAATTTTCAATTTTTTTAAACATGTTTCAGTGCAATATTTTTAAAACATATTTCAGAGTATCATATTTCAGAGTAAGTGCTTAGACTGGTGTTTATACAAGGTTTTATAAAAACTAAAGAAAAATAAAGCCCAGAAAACTAAAACGCAATATCCAGACAAAACCAGAAAACTTCTGTAAATGCTGCTGGCATCAATATAAACCAACAGCTACTCTCATAAACTTTTGCGTTAGTTTTTGAGGGGAGACAATTACTACAGCAATTAACAAAACTGTATCCCGCTGGTTCTAAAATTGGAGCAAATCTGAGTTGGGGCCAATTCAAAAGATGAATTAAAACTAAATCATTCCAAAAACCATTCATTCTCGTAATTATGAAGCTCATTCAGCTTCCGGGAGTTTCTACTCCGGTAATTTTGATCGCCCTTAATTTTTTTAAACTTAGACGATTCTAATTTTTTTGATATATTCGATTACGTCGCATTCTTTCAAGCCTCCCTCAAACCACAGCTGAAATTTGCATCTATTTACATCCTATTTTCAATTACGTCTAATTAACCGGTACTGGCAAGAAATTAAAAATCCGAAAAAATCATGATTAATATGAATGTTTTTTTTTTGCACACAAAATGAATAAATCTAAATCGAGCCCTTAATTTATTAGTTTATTTGCCTAATGTTTGATTTTCAGTTGAACTTTGCGTCGGCGAATTTTGCGTGGGTCAGAAAAAACTATGAGTTGACTAATAAGTAAATTGTTTGCCAAAAAAATGAATAGTTCTGAATCGAACTATTAATTTATTTGTTCATTTCCCTAATAAAATTGTGCGTAGTATTTTGATATTGAAAATGACTTCTGAAGATATATCGTACAATTTTAATTCTCACAACTACGGAGCCCTTAAATTTGCAAAGTTTTAAAAAGATTGATTCACCTTAGCTCAAACGTTTGAGAAAGAAAAGCAATAATTTGACAAAACAGAAGCCCAGTTAGATATGTAAATCGATTTAGAGTGAATTAAATGATTTTTACGGCCAAAAACAATCATTTTTTTGCCTGAAATTTTTAATAAATGGACTTTCACAAGGTAGCGAAATCCATCAAAATCTTGACAAAGTTGATATAATCTAAGTTTTTTTGTTTTGTTTCGAAGCTTGAGCATAGTCTGTAACCAAGAAAAATCTCTATTAGAACTACAGAGAGCAAGAGCCACTCAAAGAATGTTTTTAACCACTTGCCTATTTCGAGCAAACTTAAAGGTTGCGGGTTAATGAAAATTAACTCAAACTGAACCTTCATGGGAAATAATCGATTGTAATGGTTTGTATCGGCAAACGAAATTAATCCATATAAGCGATTTTAATGACTCATTCGAACATGAAAAATGTAATTGAATACTTCAAAAATGTATTACAATCCATGATAATCGATTATAATCCATTTTTGTTTTATCCTAATCATTTATTTTTGTTCACGAAATCCACGAAAATTGAACATGATTTGCAAACCCGATTTGTTCACTTTTTTTGCACGGTTCTGCAAACTAAAACCCGAACGAACATTTGTTCATTCATATGTACCCATACCCTCCACTTTCTTATCCTCGTAGGTGAAGGTGGTTAACGTGAGAGAAGGGGTAAAATCATTGGGGAGTGGTTAATTAGGGGGAGGTGTGGTAAACTGGGAAAGGGGTTATAAACGGGGGGGGGGTTAGTTGTGGTAAACCGGGGGTTGATCAAAATTGTTATGCGTTACGTTTTTAACGGGGGTTGGCCCATAGGAGGCTTAACTTGGGATGGGAGCCAAGGATGTAATGATAATCGTAATGAGGGAAGTTTAAAAAATTTAATCTGAGAAACAGAAAAAATAAAATGTGATAAATTCTGAAAAAATAATAGCAACAATGCGAGTCAACAATTTCACTAGTTCATTTTTGCAGTTTACTAATAAAACGTGCGTTTAATCAAAAGCAACGCTCAATTTGGGCTCTTGTACTTTTTACCTTACCTAAAAACTTTAGTTAATAAAAATTTTGTTCACTTTCTATTATTATGAAAATGAGCATAAGAACTAATTAGTTTATGGCAAACATATTTGGTCTTCATTACGCACCTCGTAAAACCACTCGACTTGTTACACCACAAATTTATGCTTGGGTGAGGAAGGGGGAATGAGCCTCAGTTTGTGAAAAAATTGCGCTTGAGTTAAATATTTCAGAAATTATAAAATATGAATAATTGATTATCATTGATTAAAATGGAATATAATAATTTGTCAAAAAAATAGTACAATTCATCTTTAGTCGATCATAATAAAATGGTTTTTGTTAGTTTTGTAGAGACTGAAAACAAAAACCTAGTACAATCGACAAATATCAATGAAACTTCAGTGCGGGAAAACTACGTAAAATGTTTTCAAACATCATTTTAAATGTAGGCTCACTATTGTAGCTCAAATGAAATCCCGCTTTGGAGTTTCAGGGATTAAAATTAATTTTAATACAAAAAATTTATATCATTTTTTTTCATCACATTCTTTAGTTACAAAGTTAGACCCTGAAATTGATTGTATTGTCATGAAAACCGACTACTACCGAAAAAACAAAATCCATTTAATTATATTAGATTTTAACATATTTTAATCCTTATATTTTTAAACAAAGTTATTGCAAAACTTGCGACAGCTGTTTTTTCACGGCGTACCCGAAATTTACTTGTCCAATTTTACAACGACCGTTTAATGCCTGTTCAAGGGGGTTCGGGTGAACGTGACGGGGAGGGGGATAATGGTGTCATTTGCTGGAGGAGCGACAAGGGCCGTATATTGATTGAGTAAGATTAAATAAAGATCTGCAGAAAAGGCGAAACTAAAACAATAGAGAGATTTATAAAAACTATTAAAATCAATATGTAAAAATGAGGAAAAAAAACCGATTGGATTCAATTTAAATCAATTTTATTCTTACTAAAATCCGTCTAAAAATAAGGTAAATCCACTTAAGTTAAGCTAAAAAATAGATCGATTTAGACTCGATTGAGTTTGATTGATTTTAAATCAAACTAAATCATTTTTAAATTAATTTAAATCGACTTCTCAATTGAATTCTCAAAAGATCTGAAGACAAGGCGAAACTAAAACAATAGAGAGATTTATAAAAATTATAAAATCAATATGTAAACAAGAGGGAAAAACCGATTGGATTCAATTTAAATCAATATTTTGTTACTAAAATCCCTCTAAAAATTAAGTAAATCCACAAGTAAAGCTAAAAAATTTAGATTTAGACTCGAGTGAGTTTGATTGATTTTAAATCAAACTAAATCATTTTTTAATTAATTTCAATCGACTTCTCTCTGGTATGTGCTACTTCTTATGTAATAAGTTGATTTCTAATCTGTGCGGGCAACATAACACACATAATTAAATGGCAGGCGTAAAGACACCTCAAAACTCTCTTGGTACGATTCTCTCACGTGTGTTAACACTTTTTTTATGTATTCTGAAAAAATTGCGTCATAAACACAGTACAATATATTATAAACTTATTAGCTGTTTTTGGCTTGATACACGTGACATCAGATAAAAATAGGTATAATTTGGTTCCTAAAGTAGTTTTCTGGTTTTTAATTGTTTGGCTCACAATTTCTTTTCATAATTTTTTTATTGTCGTGTTTTTTTTGTTGATCTATTTTTTTATTTAGTTTTCATTTCACTCTCCACAACCAAATATACTTCTCCTGTCGCCCCTCCGGCATAAGGCTTCCCTCTCACGTGTACCACCACCCCACATGTACTCCCCCTTATCACCCTCAAGCTTACAACCCCTATAGCCCTAACCCGCTTGTGTCTCCTCGGTTATATCCCCCACTCCCATTCCGCCAATGCATTTACTCCCTTCAGTTTTACGGGTTTGACCGGGGGGGGGGGGGTAGTGGTATAATGTATTAATGAATGGGGAACGATTTCAATGTGACTATAGGGAAAGGGAAATGTAGAAGCGAGGGGAGGGGTTGTAATTGGGTAAATGTGGTGGGGGTTTAAACGTGAGAGGGGTTCAATTTGGTGGTGTAGGGTAAAGGGTATAACCTGGGGTTGTTAAACTTTGGGGCGGTGAAATAAAGGAGGGGCTGTGGTTGGGTTATAACGGCGATAACCTAGCGGTGAATGTGCCTAAAACATCAAAATTAGTAACTTTGGATTGTGAGCAGGCCGTGAGAATGGTAGAAAAGTTGCAAGTTTTGCGAATGCTTTGGCAAAAAATGTACAGATTATAAACCATTATAATGATTTGAAATGAATTTAGTATGGGTTATAATCCATTATAATGGATTTTATTGAATTGTGCTTTTATGGAAATAATCGATTATAATTACAAAATAAATGATTTTGCGGTCCAAATTTTTTTACACAATTGATATTTATTCATGAAACTCCGCTGCGGGAAACTGTAAAAATTTTTTTAAAAAATAATTAGTAGATAATCTGTATATAATCCTTCTTCAATCTGTATATAAAAACCTTGAGATAGAACAGTGTTAGTTTATTGTTAAAGATTGCATCATGAAGGCTTATAAAATAAACTATTGCAAAAAAATGCGTTATAAACGATTATCAAAATTATATAATCGAAGTATTACTTTTTTGAAGTTACAACAGATCTGACTTCTGCATAAATTTCTCCAGATAATCGTTTTTATTCCTCTGTGTCACTGCGAGAGGTCGCTTTAGCAACACAGCAACCGAATTTAAATTCTAATTATAGCTAGAAACCTTGTGCTGAAAAGTCATGAGTCAACTACTTACTGAATGCAAGCTTATGTATATTTCTGGTGATTTTTTGCTCCATATTTTTTTGCTCCAAAATTATGACCGTAAATAGGTAGTGGACATCGCATTTCGAACCAAAACAAACAATTTGAGCCTAAACTTTGAAAATTCATACTGGAAACTTTTCAGCGTAGTTCTCCCAGTATGTATCTGTTGCGAACTTTATAGATATTCTCTTTTACCTAATTGTAATAAAAACAGAAACTAAATTTCTTAAGTTTTCAAGCTATCAAAAATGGAGGTAGCTACATTTACAGAACAAATTATACTGGGTCATATTGTAATGAATTATAACGGCCGAGTTTTATCTAGGCATCACTTTTCCTAAAACAGCTTTCAAATGTGAGGCTTGAGAATGGGAATCAGCTAAAAAAGTTAACAAAATTGAAAATAAATTTAGATTTGAAATCAATCAGGCAAATTTGGAGAACCTTGTTGCTTAATGCTAACGGTTGTTTGCAATTTTTTTTTTCAAAAAGACAGAACTTGTGAAACTCAAAGTTAGCAAAATTTTCAATTTTTTTAAAACATATTTCAGAGTATCATATTTCAGAGTAAGTGCTTAGACTGGTGTTTATACAAGGTTTTATAAAAACTAAAGAAAAATAAAGCCCAGAAAACTAAAACGCAATATCCAGACAAAACCAGAAAACTTCTGTAAATGCTGCTGGCATCAATATAAACCAACAGCTACTCTCATAAACTTTTGCGTTAGTTTTTGAGGGGAGACAATTACTACAGCAATTAAAAAACTGTATCCCGCTGGTTCTAAAAATGGAGCAAATCTGAGTTGGGGCCAATTCAAAAGATGAATTAAAACTAAATCATTCCAAAAACCATTCATTCTCGTAATTATGAAGCTCATTCAGCTTCCGGGAGTTTCTACTTCGGTAATTTTGATCGCCCTTAATTTTTTTAAACTTAGACGATTCTAATTTTTTTTATAAATTCGATTACGTCGCATTCTTTCAAGCCTCCCTCAAACCACAGCTGAAATTTGCATCTATTTACATCCTATTTTCAATTACGTCTAATTAACCGGTACTGGCAAGAAATTAAAAATCGGAAAAAATCATGATTAATATGAATGTTTTTTTTTGCACACAAAATGAATAAATCTAAATCGAGCCCTTAATTTATTAGTTTATTTGCCTAATGTTTGATTTTCAGTTGAACTTTGCGTTGGCGAATTTTGCGTGGGTCAGAAAAAACTATGAGTTGACTAATAAGTAAATTGTTTGCCAAAAAAATGAATAGTTCTGGATCGAACTATTATTTTATTTGTTCATTTCCCTAATAAAATTGTGCCTAGTATTTTGATATTGAAAATGACTTCTGAAGATATATCGTACAATTTTAATTCTCACAACTACGGAGCCCTTAAATTTGCAAAGTTTTAAAAAGATTGATTCACCTTAGCTCAAACGTTTGAGAAAGAAAAGCAATAATTTGACAAAACAGAAGCCCAGTTAGATATGTAAATCGATTTAGAGTGAATTAAATGATTTTTACGGCCAAAAACAATCATTTTTTTGCCTGAAATTCTTAATAAATGGATTTTCACAAGGTAGCGGAATCCATCAAAATCTTGACAAAGTTGATATAATCTAAGTTTTTTTGTTTTGTTTCGAAGCTTGAGCATAGTCTGTAACCAAGAAAAATCTCTATTAGAACTACAGAGAGCAAGAGCCACTCAAAGAATGTTTTTAACCACTTGCCTATTTTGAGCAAACTTAAAGGTTGCCGGGTTAATGAAAATTAACTCAAACTGAACCTTCATGGGAAATAATCGATTGTAATGGTTTGTATCGGCAAACGAAATTAATCCATATAAGCGATTTTAATGACTCATTCGAACATGAAAAATGTAATTGAATACTTCAAAAATGTATTACAATCCACGATAATCGATTATAATCCATTTTTTGTTTTATCCTAATCATTTATTTTTGTTCACGAAATCCACGAAAATTGAACATGATTTGCAAACCCGATTTGTTCACTTTTTTTGCACGGTTCTGCAAACTAAAACCCGAACGAACATTTGTTCATTCATATGTACCCATACCCTCCACTTTCTTATCCTCGTAGGTGAAGGTGGTTAACGTGAGAGAAGGGGTAAAATCATTGGGGAGTGGTTAATTAGGGGGAGGTGTGGTAAACTGGGAAAGGGGTTATAAACGGGGGGGGGGGGGGGGGGGGTTTAGTTGTGGTAAACCGGGGGTTGATCAAAATTGTTATGCGTTACGTTTTTAACGGGGGTTGGCCCATAAGAGGCTTAACTTGGGATGGGAGCCAAGGATGTAATGATAATCGTAATGAGGCAAGTTTAAAAAATTTAATCTGAGAAACAAAAAAAATAAAATGTGATAAATTCTGAAAAAATAATAGCAACAATGCGAGTCAACAATTTCACTAGTTCATTTTTGCAGTTTACTAATAAAACGTCCGTTTAATCAAAAGCAACGCTCAATTTGGGCTCTTGTACTTTTTACCTTACCTAAAAACTTTAGTTAATAAAAATTTTGTTCGTTTTCTATTATTATGAAAATGAGCATAAGAACTAATTAGTTTATGGCAAACATATTTGGTCTTCATTACGCACCTCGTAAAACCACTCGACTTGTTACACCACAAATTTATGCTCGGGTGAGGAAGGGGGAATGAGCCTCAGTTTGTGAAAAAATTGCGCTTGAGTTAAAATTTTCAGAAATTAAAAAATATGAATAATTGATTATCATTGATTAAAATGGAATATAATAATTTGTCAAACAAATAGTACAGTTCATCTTTAGTCGATCATAATAAAATGGTTTTTGTTAGTTTTGTAGAGACTGAAAACAAAAACCTAGTACAATCGACAAATATCAATGATACTTCAGTGCGGGAAAACTACGTAAAATGTTTTCAAACATCATTTTAAATGTAGGCTCACTATTGTAGCTCAAATGACATCCCGCTTTGGAGTTTCAGGGATTAAAAATTAATTTTAATACAAAAAATTTATATCATTTTTTTTCATCACATTCTTTAGTTACAAAGTTAGACCGTGAAATTGATTGTATTGTCATGAAAACCGACTACTACCGAAAAAACAAAATCCATTTAATTATATTAGATTCTAACATATTTTAATCCTTATATTTTTAAACAAAGTTATTGCAAAACTTGCGACAGCTGTATTTTCACGGCGTACCCGAAATTTACTTGTCCAATTTTATAACGCCCGTTTAATGCCTGTTCAAGGGGGTTCGGGTGAACGTGACGGGGAGGGGGATAATGGTGTCATTTGCTGGAGGAGCGACAAGGGCCGTAAATTGATTGAGTAAGATTAAATAAAGATCTGCAGAAAAGGCGAAACTAAAACAATAGAGAGATTTATAAAAACTATTAAAATCAATATGTAAAAATGAGGAAAAAAAACCGATTGGATTCAATTTAAATCAATTTTATTCTTACTAAAATCCGTCTAAAAATAAGGTAAATCCACTTAAGTTAAGCTAAAAAATAGATCGATTTAGACTCGATTGAGTTTGATTGATTGAGCTGGTATGAGCTACTTCTTATGTATTAACTTGATTTCATTCATTTTCTAATCGGTGCGGGCAACATAGCACGCATAACTATTTGGCAGGGGTAAAAACATCTTAAAACTCTAATTGGTACGATTCTATCACGGTTTTTCAACAGTACTCTATCAACTTCAAAAACACAATAATCAAAGTTCGCTGCAAATAATGATTCATGCGAAAAATAACACTCGTTGCCACGTTTCAAGTTAGCATTCTGACTTGTCTGCTAAAAGATCGATCTGCTGAAAAACAGCCCTCAATAGTCAAAAACAAACCGATTATATACAGAAAAAATTACAGAATAAGGGAAATTTATAATCGATATATCTAAAACCATTTTGCAAACTATAATCGTTTCTTTAAGATTTAAATAAACCAAATTTAAGGCCAAATTAATCAGCGTTTCCACGCTAAAGAACAGGTTCATAATATGTATTCAATCAATGTATAATCAGTATAAAACCTAAGTTAATGGCTGTCTTTCATTCCACAATTTCTAGCAAAAAAAAAGTAAATTTTTGAGGAGAATTTTTTCCGCTAACTTCAATATTTAAGAGATTCTTCCAAAGTTTTGCAATCTTAGTGTTCACCCTGTTTTAAAATTGTTTGTGCGAAGTTTCTTCAAATATAATTTTTTCAAAATCAATCAGTTAGTGGTTTTAAAAGTTTTTTTTTTCAGATCAAACATCAGCAAAAATTTGAACTGTAAGTTCTATAAAACCTTCATTATATGCAATTTCAATGAACTACCAGTATCTGATGAGCGATTACGTTGAGAACGTCAGTGTACAATCTGTATAGAAACTATATAAAAATATGTATTTAAACTGCACCGGAGTTTCAAGGATAAAAATTGATGATATTTGATTATAATGGTCAGTTTCTATAAAATTCAAAAATATTGGACTATAATGGGTTAAAAATGCAATATTATCTTATTTTTTGTCAAATTAATAAATTTCATTTTAATCGAATCTGATCAATTTCAATATATTAACGTTTTTTTGTTATGTATTCTAAAAAATTGCGTCATAAACACAGTACAATATATTATAAACTTATCAGCTGTTTTTGGCTTGATACATGTGACATCAGATAAAAATAGGTATAATTTGGTTCCTAAAATAGTTTTCTGGTTTTCAATTGTTTGGCTCACAATTTCTTATCATAATTGTTTTATTGTCCTAATTTTTCTATTTTTTTATTTAGTTTTCACTCTCCACAACCCAATATACTTCCCCTGTCGCCCCTCCAGCATAAGGCTTCCCTCCCCCGTGTACCACCACCCCACATGTTTCTCCCCCTTATCACCCTAAAGTTTACACCCCCTCTAGCCCTAACCCGCTTGTACCTCCTCAATTATATCCCCCAATCCCATTCCGCCAGTGCATTTACTCCTTTCAGTTTTACGGGTTTGAGACGGGGGGGGGGTGGTGTAAGGTATTAATGCATGGGAAACGGTATTAATGTGGATATAGGGAAAGGGAAATGTGGAAGCGAGGGGAGGAGTTGTAATTGGGTAAGTGTGGTGGCGGGGGGGGGGGGGTTGGTTAAACGTGAGAGGGGGTCAATTTGGTGGTGTAGGATAAACAGGACCCTATTTGCGTTTTTAAGATATCGAAGCTCCAAACGCAGCACAACACCCCATGTTTCGAGAACACACACGGGCCTCCCTGTAAAATTAACCCAAAAGAAACTGCAAGAGAGCCCGATCAAACTGGGAAACGAACCCGGGAAAACCCCAACGGACACCAACAAGAGGAATGTTGTTCCAAACCGAGTCGACAAAACCAGTGGCAACCCCATAACAAAAATCAGACAGCGAGATGTCCAACTCATCGGGGACACTTGTTCATCTACTTCAGAAAACGCTTCCTCTCCACTATGAATCAATAAAAAGAAAACACCCGAAACTGCAAAAATCCTGGCGCCAACCAGGAAATTGAGTGGAGCCCGCCAATCAGCACACACCGGGGCACTTGGGAATCTGGTCCCGATTAACGCAATGGGAGACGTGCCTACATCGCCGGCGAAACAATTCTCTATCGAATCGCCTGCAGACCAAATACCAGAAAAACGGTCTAGCCATGAATCGACTCCCGAGCGAGAACCCAGCCTGAAAAGCCTAAACTCGGAGATGGGCTTCCACGAGAAATCCCAAGAACACAAAGCACGCGTTCGATTTCTGGAGGGCATAAAGCAAAAATCCAAGAAGGGAGAGCAGCAAACTGGAAGTCATCGATTTGGTGTTCTTCAGGACAGGCCACAAAACACGACAAGTAGTAAAGGCTGTACAAAAAAATACCGGAGGCCAAACTATAGACCCCAAAGGAGGAAACTTAGAGGAAAACCAAAAAAAAGATCAAAAAGTGGATCAAGATGATGAGAAAACCGAACAGGATATGGTAAAAGAAGTCACATGAGAAACCAAACAGTCCTATGAGAACATTACGAGGCCAAACTGTGCACTGGATAGGCGCACAATTTTGTGTCTGTATGTTCCTGGATTACAGAGACAAGTATTTAAACATGTTCCAAATTGTAAGCGGATTCCACTTATAAGGTTTACGTGGATTCCGCGTACATATACTTGTAACGTAAATTCTGTCGGCCCATTTCTTTTGTAGCGGATTCCACAACAAGCAAATATAACTAGTTGTTCTGGATTCCGCAACTTTGAGTGGATTCCGCAAAATGAAAGTGGAATCCGCAAATGTTAGCGGATTGCTCAAACTAAAGGAATTCAGAAATTTGTTTATTACTGAACTTGCATATGCACTTGCGGAATTTAAAAGCAAGGACTTAACCATTGTCAGCGGAATCCACAAACAAATCTTAAAACATTGGTTAACTTAATCGATAGATGTCACACTTTTGTGTTTGCAAGCAGTTTTTAGGATCATAGTATTGGAATCACAACACCGACTAAATTCATTGGGTTAAGTCGATAATTGGGTCAATTATTTCAATAATTGCGATTCATCATTCATTGGGTTGACATATCGCCGAATTAGGGGTCAGTTTTTGGGATTCAGTATTTGAGATTCAGGAATAGGGATTTTGTATTTGAGATTCAGTATTTGGGAGCGTGAATTCAAATCATGAAATTAGTGTTTGGGATGAGATGACAGAGTCATGAAGAGATATCGCCGAATTAGTTCAGTATTTGGGATTCAGTTTTTGGAGTTCAGTATTTGGGATTCAGTATTTCAGATTCAGTATTTGGGAGCGTGAATTCCTTTTAAGAAGATAGTATTTAAGATGAGATCACAGAGTGAAATCATGAGTTAACTATTCAAATCTTTCTGAATAGCTAACTCACAATTATTTAAAAATTTTAGAGCTCTAAATGTCTTATTTTTAAGGAAATGTACATTCTAAAATACATAATTTTAAACGCTACTACACATACATATACGTAAACGGAATCCACAAAAAATGTGGATTCCACTTACAAATTTCCGGATTCCACTTACAATTTGCGGATTCCACTTACAGTTTTAGGATTCCGCTTACAATTGCGGATTCGGCAACAGCTCAATTCAACTATACACATGTCTTTTTATTTGTTTGTGGATTCAACAAACTGTTCTGGATTCCGCAAATGTGGCTGCGGATTCAGCAATTTCGTCTATTTTTGGAGCGATTTTAAACGGTACAGTGTTTTAGGTATTTGTTTGTGGAATGCAAAACAGCAACGAAGATCAAAGAAGTGTTGCAATATTGCGTATTCAGCGACAAATCTGGTTTTGGCCTGTTGCGGAATCCGCATACTATGCAGTGAATGTACAGTTTGGCCTCGTAATGAACTCTAAAACTCGAACATTGTTGCACTGAGACAATAAAACTCTGGTCCTACAGTGACCTAAGACTCAAACCATTAAATATATGGTGTTTTTCCTGCCTATGAGGAATGTCATCCGGCAGGATTGGCAAAGTTAAATATATTTATTTATAGTTCACTTCGTAGAACAAGTCAGTTGACCTTGTTTGATCATGAAATCGTAACATCATGTTATATTGGTCAGAACTTGAATAAAGACTTTTCGAACTAGTTGTTTTCTTAGAGCTCTCAATTAATCTCATTTTTGATTTGGGAATCCGCTCGGATTCGATATTTATAGACATCATACTTTACAGAATGACAATTTTATAGACGCAAACCAATTTTTTTCGGTTTATTGGTTCTATTTGTTGTTCAGCGGTTGACTTCAGTTTTAATCTGTTACTTCAGTTCTAAAACATTCAGGTCGTTTCTAAAGCTCAGACGTTTTTGTTGCCTGTTCTGAGCTTTCTTTTTTATTAGATTTTTAAGATAGTTTTCTTTTGTCGCGCGCTTCTGCCTTGTAAATTTGACTTAATAACGGGCGTAAAAAGTGCTCGCTTTGCAGAATTTTTCCGACAATGTAAGATCTTTTTAAAGTTTTTAAAAGAGCTGAAAACTTCAGTTTGAACCAGAATGTTCTGTAAAAATAGTCCGCCTTGAAAAATTAAGTGCATATCACTTAATTGGCAAACAAACTTTTAGACTTGGGTTACGTTTGCATAGTTTCGATTATCTAATTTCGAATTTTCAATATTTTTAAATTAATGTCCAATCGTTAAATCTATTCTTTAATGGCTTGTTTCGGAATTGGTGCTTTGAAAATCTCAGTTACTTTAAATCGACCGGGTGGTGGTTGTACAGTTGTCTACGAGTTTCTTTTAATTATGTTTTCACCGTAGGTCGCTCAATTATGATGATTGAGCATTCAAAGCATTTTGAGTTTTTTTTGTGTAGTACAATGTGGAGAGGCAAAATGTACAAACTAGCGCCAACTTACTGCTTTGCCCACAGAAAAAAAACGTATGATTTTTAAGTTTTCTGTTTGCCGACGACTCTTTTATTTCAAATAGCATTTTATACATTGACAGTATCTGCATGAATGAAACAAACAAACTTTCACTATCTATCTTGTTGGCAAGTTATGATCTACAACACCTAAAGTTTTTTCTGATATCTCCTTCTCTTTTTTGTGAAATAAAAAATGAATGCAAGTGTTCATTGAGTAAAGCAAATGACTTTTATCTTCTGAGAACAAAATCACAATTTGGAGCAAAAAATCAATTTTTAAAACAATTCCAGCGCTAAAGTTTTTATTCTCATTCAGCTTCAAAAAAAGTTGCAATAAAAGTCGTATTTTGAAATTATTTGCTGTTAATTCAGACTTTTGTAATGTTTAATATCCTTTTTTTTGGCAAGAAAAGCTCAGAAAAGCGAAAATGCGGGCTTTTTTAAAGCAAAAACACTTAGTCGTTCAGTTGGAATGATTTATTTTTTCAATCGCATCAATTAATTATGATTAAAATACTCAATCTTGCTGCAAAAAGCGCAATAAGAATAACTCAATAAAATTAATTTATCTGCCCTATTGACAGCTCTGTGCTTTTTGACACAAAGGACCTGAAACATGTTGTTTCAATAGATTGCGTTGTTATGTCGTCTGTTTTAGTATATTTTGGTAAATTTGAAGCAACAATTTTGAGCTGGGACATTCACAATGTTCACAACTCTAATTGAACAAGTTTGTTTGAAAATATCTTCATTGTCCGATTTTTTTAAATTCTCGATACAAATAGCACAGTTTTTATTCAACACAAAAGCTGCAAGTTTATTCGACTTGTGACCGAATGGCAGAACAAAGCACAGCTTTTCCCAGTATAGTCTGTTATCAAAGCCTTTCTTTGGGCATCTTTCAACAGCTCGCAAATTATAACGAAAATTAAAGTAAGTTTTTTTATCGGTTAATTTTCGGCCTTGCATATCAAAGACGGCGTAAGCAGTAGGTTTTGAAACGGTTTAAAAAAACTCCTTGAAATCAAGCATAGAAAAACCTGTTTTAACTGGCAAGACAAAAGTTTTTGTAAAAATTTGATGCTTGCAGATCGTGAAGAGATCTATTTTCTTTTTGCATTTTCAATGAAAAGCTTATCCAAACAATCGCGATTGGACTCGAATTGACATTTTTAAAAATGTAATAGAATATACAGCAAA
Organism: Symsagittifera roscoffensis; assembly: GCF_963678635.1. Classification (NCBI taxonomy): domain Eukaryota; kingdom Metazoa; phylum Xenacoelomorpha; order Acoela; family Convolutidae; genus Symsagittifera; species Symsagittifera roscoffensis. The sequence goes on from NC_087071.1 coordinate 1,960,237, forward strand.
AATTGAATGTGTTTAAGCCAATTAGACACTAAATTTTATGTCAGCGTTTTTATTCAGCTCAGAAAAGTTGATTGTTTTGTCTGAAAAAGGAAATTTTTTTTATTGAATTTTTTTCAACATGAAAAAATTTGATTCCTGAAAGCTCAAAGTGAACAATTTAAGCGTCAACAATCTGTTATATTGATATCGTCTGCACCTAAAATTTTTGTATCATTTTCATAAAGTCTTTATGTGAGCTATCAAGCTATTAAGAGAGTTGTTCACCACAAAAAAAGAGATCAGGATACCCGTTTTAGATGTTTTTAAATTGCATGTTTCAAACCAATGTTTTTACCGTAGTTTTGTGTAAAGAATCGATAAAGATATTTTTGAATTCAATTATCAGCAAAAAAGTGTAAAATGATGAATTCTTTTTTTTTCATTTTTTACATTCTAGTCGACTTTAAAAAAAATCTGTACATAATATGCATAACAACCGTGTAATTTAAAACAAATTTTTTAATGAACTGTTGATAAAATTTCTATGTTTTAGGAAAAAATTAAAATGCAATCGATTTAATCAGTTCGATACTTAATAGAATCAGTTTTTTTTTAATAATTAAAATGTTACCGATTATACAACAGGATTATTTGTTTGCTGAATCGGTTTCTATTTTGCCAAGGCGTGATGCGTACGAACTCCCAAAATTATATTGCTTTTTTAATTCTGCACTGAATTAGTCGCTAAAGTGTCAGTCGGTGATAATTTATCTGTTTTTCTTTCCGACCGAGCCCTCCAATAATATATCGGCCGCACATAAACAAAATCTTTTATTTGGGGACATAAATTGTTTTATTTTTAAGCTGGAGGGGTTACAACGGAAGAAGCCGAAGACGGAATGATAATGTGTCGACTTTATTTTTTATAGAGTTTTTATGAACAATTTATGGAACCGACCTGAATTTTTTTTTCGATTAAGAAAATCCGTTTCTCAAAAATTTTTTCTTCAATTAAAAATTTAGAAATTGAGTTCTTTTTGTTAACAATTTGATTTTGGTTTAATCATCGGCACTAAAAAGATTCAGGTCATTTCTAGATCTAAGTCGTTGTAGTCCGTTCTAAGTTTACTCTTTTTCATTAGCAACTCAATGAAGAAGCTTAAAAAAGTAATTTTTCCCTTGAATTTGCTTTGAACAGGTTTTTTTGTTTGTAGTTATTCTTCCGGCCAAATCATTAATGAAAAAGGAGGTATGGATTAGTTTTTTTGTAGCCCAGTTTTACGTAAAGTTTAAAAAGTGTTGTCATATTTAAGTCATACTGGTCGTGATACAAATTCAGAAAAATCAAAACTGTTGTCTCAGAGTTAAAAAAGTGTGTCTGATTTTTTAAGGTTCAGACTAACAAGGTTTTTTTTCGATGTTGGGTCATATAGCTTACCTCACTTATGATTTCATTACTATTTTATTTTTTTTTAGAACACACTCTTTTTTTAGCTAATTTAGTCACCGTTAAATGAACAATAGCGGCAATTTCAACCAAGATGATTTGAAAAGACAAAAAAAACAGAGCTTGAAATTTCAGTTGATCAAGCCATTAGTTGGTAAAATTGACCACCTTGCGAAATAAAGCTCATTCCACTAAGTTGGATTGAAGTTTTAGCATGAGATTGCATTTGTATACTCTTGATAATCTAATTACAGATTTTTTTCTAATGCAAAATCGTTAAAATTAATATATTGGCTGGGTTCAGAACTAGTGTCTGAAAAAAATCAGTTTCATTTTTTTGATTGGGTTGGGAATGTGTTTTTGATTAACTAACGACTTCAAACAGTGACCGTAGCTCGAAAAATTATGATAACGGATGACATTTTTATGGTGTCAATATGGGGGTTGCTATGTGGATAGGTGAAACATACATTCTGGCGCTAAAAGTTTGTTGCTTCCACGAAAATAGCATGTGAAGTTGAATTTTTCAACTACTCCATTGTTTCAAACTGCAGTTTACGTTTACAATTTTCTCATGAATGAAGCAAACAAACTTGATTGCAAGTGAGGACTTTTTCTTTTTTCAATGAATACATGCATTCATATAAAATTTTACAAATGAGAGGAGAAAACATTTTCTCTATCGCGGTTCAAAATGTTTTTGAGGCAGAAAATTAACATTTTGGAACAAAGTTCGAATTTAACAAACAATTGCAGTGCTGAATTTTTTTTTATTCATATGGTTTGATTGTCTCATTTTCTCAAATAATTTGCCGCTGCTGTACACTTTTTAAAAATTGAGTTTCATTTTTTTGCAAGTGAAGCTCATAAAAGTGAAATGTCTGACTTTTTCGAGACAAAACCCCCCTATTTGTTCATTGGCAATGATTTTTTTTCAATCGCACTAGTGAAATGCTTATGACTAAAAGTTCAATCTTGCTGCAAAAACAACGATGAGAATGGTCGAATAAAAGTAAATCTTTCGCCCGATTGACACCTCTGTGTTTTTTGACACATAGGAATCGGAACACGTTGATTGAATAGTTTGCCACGTTTTTTGGTCCGTTCTAGTATATTTGAATAAGTTTGAAGCAGTTGAGGTTGAATAAATTTGAGCTGGGCCATTCACGATTGTCATATTTTTAATTGAACAAATTTGTTTGTAAATATCCTCATTGTCCAATTTTATTTTATTCTTGACGCAGATAGCACAGTTTTTCTTGTGTTTGTCACTACAAGAGATGCAACTTCCTTTCGGTTTTTGACCACATTGACAAAATAAAGCACAATTTTTTCCAGTATCGTCTGTTACTAAAGCCTTTCTTTGGGCATCATTCAACGGCAAGCCATTGAAAGATTTAATATAAGGCACTCTGGCTTCAACAAAAACTTTCTGTTGGACGTTCCAGGGATCAAGGGTGAAATCAAATGGAGCTGGTGGGTTTGTATTACTCACAGGTTGGCCATTCATAAAATTTTTTGGTAAAGTAACGTGTATACTTTCTTCTATTATTATCTCCTCATATATAATTGATTCGCTCAAAGCATCCGTCTGTAGCAGCTCACTGTTTGTAAGTGATTGAACTTTAGAAATTACCACTCTGTACAAAGGCCTTTTTCGTGGCAGAAAAATATCTGACATTATTCCTTCTATATATATAAATCTGGAACTCATATCTGAAAAATGGTCGTTATCTTTTTCGTGTGAGAAATTCATACTGAAGCTTCCCAGATGATAAAAAGTCAATTCATCACCATGGATTGCTTCTCCAATTATCTGACTGACAGCATTTTTGCAAAAAACTAAGTTATCTATCCCAGCCAATTTGAACCTATCGAAATCTGTAAGAACCAATCTTGTATTGTTTTTCAAAATCAGAGTTTTAATGTCTCCCACCGCTCGCCCGATTTGCCAATGCACGTCTTTGGTGTTCAAATCTTCAATTGATTTTATTGTGTTATTCATGATTGAGATATTCATTTTAGAGCCGTCAAATTTAGACATAATGGCTGGTACAATTTTAACTCTTGTAGCTTCAATCCCTGTAATCATCAAAAACAAGTTTTCCACTGGGCAATGAGTCACTATTGTAAGACCTGGGTCTTGTGTTGATTTGTTGCAATGACAGAGAGATTGTGATCCACATGGAAAAGTGTCGGTCTTTTGTTGATATTGGGATCTTCTAAGTGATGAATATATTGTGTTTGTGCTAGGAGCACCTGAAATAATTGGTTTTTAGGGTAGCCTATGTTTTTGGTTTCCAAAAGCTCTTATATCACGTTCGTTTGTAATAGTCCGAGTGTTGACTCGGCGATGGCTTTGCCTTGCAAGTGAAATTTGCTTAATTTTTTTGAAACTAGATCAATTATCAGTACCGGTTTTTTTAAAATAAGATTGCGGCTGTATTTTGTAAAAATATGTCTCTGTTCAAAAATTATGTTTCTTTAAGCTCATTATTATGGGCACTAATTTTTCCCTTAAATTAAAACGTTAAGTCTGCAGTTTCGTAGTTTTTATAGGAATTTTACGTGTCACCTCCGAACCATTTCAGGAAGTCGTTTCTGTTAACGAAAAAGCATTGCTCAGATCATCTTTTACCGATGGAACCCATTATATAAAAGAAATAAATGAAAAATTTGAACTTATAAAAATAACCTCTTAGGATTTACTCAATTGTTCAAGTATTAATGGCTCATTTAATCATGTGTAAGCGCTCTCAAACTTGTTTTTTTTCCAAAGGGTCAGACTTTTTTTTACCAGTTCTGTATGCAAGGCTCCGATAAGATTGTTTGCCCAAAAACGAAATTGTATGATTGATTGTTCAAATGTGATTAGCAAAATATCCCAGTTTGACGGAAGGAGTAACAGCAGAAAGCTAATGTTTTGGATAATCAGCAAATGTTTTGGAAAACTACCAAAATACGAAAAAACAAACCGCTAAAAACTTTATATATGCTTAAACATCCTACAATATGCTTTGCGAAATTCAAAACGACCTTTAAAATGTGATATTTCACTTTATTAGTGATTTTTTCCCAATAGATAAAGGAACATGTTTGAAGTAAGAAAAAATACAGATTGAGAAAACTTGTTTTTTTTTTGCGAGATGGTTTTCTTTAAAGCCACAGTTGCCCAAAGTTAAACTGTAATCATTTACTATTTTTAAATTATAGTTTCCAGAAGCAAGTCATTACGAAGGTTCAGTTTTAGAGTTAGAATTTTTTTGAACGTTGAAATGAAAATATAATGTAGTTAAAAACACAAATAATTTTCCAGCGTCTTTTGAACTTTTTTCTGATATATTTGAAAAAGCTTATAATGTTAGTCCTTTCGTTTTTCTTTGCTTCATACATGTTCTTATATCGATTTTATCAACCTTAAGTGCATTAAATTTCATTGAACTTTTACCATATATTGTCGTGGACATCAAAGTGATCCTGCCAGTTATTTCAATTGCCTAAAACAAAAAAAATTTAGTTATTATAATTGACACAGCAAAACTCTTCTACCCAGTAGAGGTTAAGGTTTACATGCACTGCTACAACGGTTTCTTGAAGCTCTTGGTTAATCTAAATCTTACTAGTTTTAGGCTGACATACATTATACTTGCTTGAAATTAACAATAGACGTTCAATTTGTTTATCTCAATTAATCAATAACTTTTCAAGGCCTTACAAAATATATATTACAGACAGCAACCGAATTTTTTAGGTAGAGTTAATGTGAAGCTGGACGTCGAATATCTCATAGCCAAAATGTCAAGCAATACAATCAGAGGCAGTTATTTAAAACTTTCTTGGTCATTTACCGGTTACTTTCAGAGCTTTGTTGGTTTATCAATACTCCTCATCAAATCTTTTGGTTGTTAATTGGTTTTTTGCAAGCGTCGATCTTTTATCTATCAGCCTTGCGGTTTTTTGTTTTGTTTTACAATAGTTTTTTTTAAATGTAACAGATACAAGTGTTTTATAAAGTGTGTAAAAAAGTTCTCTAAAAAATAGTTTTCTGTGGCTTTTCAGAATAAATCATTTCCACCATGTTAAATCATACGCGGTGTTTTTATTGGAATTAAAGGTGACTTTTGCAAAAAAAAACAGCTAAAGTTGATATAATTTGAGGTTTTTTATACTAATTTTGCCAAGTGTCTTGCTCATCAATAATCAATTCTGGCTTTTTTTCCTTATTTGATAATTATATATTTGAGTAATGGATAATTGAAGTTTTTTAGGGCATAAAAAATTGAACTTACCTATTCTGTCATTATGGACTTTTGGATCATTTGTGAAATTTAAGTAGTTTTTGGGTTGATTAAAATGTTTGGCGTTTCAAGTTGCTTGTTTTAGATTTCGCAAAAAATAGTTTGAATACATATAAATGACGAAGTATGATATTGGCTATCATATTCGACTTAAGTTATGCAAGATCTGTTTTTTTTTGTTGATTTTGTCTAGTTGGGTTACGTTTTATCCTTTTTCTCTTTTTTCACTATTTTGCATAACCGATTAAAATTTTCTAAAGTTTCTAAATCCTCCATAGCTGAGATGTAATGGTTATGAGATGCTAGGTTATATTTACCTTTTTAATCCCTACACTATTTGTTTTTGATCTGTTTGGACAACTAAATTAGAGTTTCGAAAGATTTTGGAGCAAATGGTTTCAACTGATCTCGGAGATGGGGTTCATTTTGGTTTAATCGGCTTAAATAATCAACAAAAATGTCCACGATGTAAAAGTGTTAGTCCAAATTGAATGAGCAATTCAATTTTCTCACTGCGACCATTTTCAATTTATAGCTTATTTTTGCTCCATTTGATTAGGAAAGTGTTGAAAAACTTTATCAATTTTTGCATATGGTTAATATGGCGTTTTCAGATCCGTAATAACTGGTAGGTGATTCACACCAAGTATTGGTTCTTTCATAATGAGTAATCAAATAATTTGCTTTCAGTTAATGTAATAAAATGAATTTAAAATGCTTTTAAGAGTAGGAATTTTTTGTTGATAAAACATTTATTTTTTGGCCATGTCATAAGTGTTTTTTTTTTTCAAAATATATTTGAGACTCACAAAAAGATTGAAATTTTGATCACCGCTAGAACTGGTCTGAGTTGAGAGCAGAGTGAGTAAATAAGTGGCAAAAAGTTTCATCAGAACTTCATTTTTTTTATAATTAGTCATAACCAGAAACATATATCTGTGAATCTATTCAAATTTTAAGTTTGATTTAAGCTGACTGATGATGTTGATGTTTAACTCCTTGCTCTAATTAATGTACTGAGGGCAAAACTAAACCGTTCTCCAGTTAAAGTTTTGGCGTGCTCAGTTGTTGGTGAGTGATTCAATTGACTGATTTCACGTGTTCCTCATTTGTTATTTATTAGCTGTGATAAATCTTTTCTCTAGAACACTTGTTAAACGAGTTGTCAGATAAATTTTAATTGAAATTTGAACAATGGAGCACATTAGAGATTTTTTTTAAATTGGAGAGATTGAATGATGGCAGTTAGCATCAATAAAAAATGACTGTGCTTGGGTTCATGGAATTAACGGTTTATTTTGGGTCTAACAACGCCATTTTATCCCCTGCAGTAATTTTTCCTGGCGACAATAAATTTTAAGAAACACATGTGAGTGGGAGTCTTGCTACCTTGAATGGGTTTCCTTTCTCAAAAGTCTCATGCTGCACGAAAAGTAGTTATACTTCAATTTATCGACAATGATAGAATAAATAGACGGAATGAAATGCTAAATCCTTGAACGAAATCATGATTTTTTATTGACTGTCGTTTTCATAGTTTGCTTTCTGTATCGAGATTGAGTTTTGTTTGAAAACCTTGTATATGTTATTTAGGAGGGTACTTAAAAAATGGAGCACAAGTCAAAACAACCTCGACTTTCAAATGGTAGCCAAAAAACCGCGATGAAGTGCCGTAGCGCATCTAGTTAGGTTTTTACTCGTTATGATAGCCAATATATAGTTCACGCACTGATATAATAGGACTGTGTTTGTTTTTAGTATCAAAAAATTTGTAGATTTAATAAATCAATCTCTGTATCCCGAATGTTCCTTGTGAAAAAATGCGATATAAGATGGATCTGGATCAATTTTGAATTGACTTTATTTGATCTGATTTTCAGGCTAATGGTTTTAGCAGCATAGTTACTGTGTTTCAAATCTTTTCGAAGTTCATTTAAAGTTTTAAATGAGGTTAGCTCGAAAAGATAGTGACAACTTTCATCACCTTATGTGCTTTTTCATCGATTATCTATCATTGGTCACTTTCACAGCATAAGAAACAAAAAGTACGACTGAAAAGTAAAATTCGGCTCAAAGTTTGGGCTGGTTTATTTTTAAAACAAATTTCTTTTTTCTTTGTGCTAAAGTTTTGCTCTCAAAAGATTTATATAGCAATGAAAATACAATTTTTTGGATATGTACTAATTTTTCTTTGGCTACACGATAACAAAATGTTTTTTTTTCTAGCTATCTGGGAACTAAAGTTTTCTCAACTATCCACTAAGTAACCAAATAACAGCAGTTTTCAATATGTTGTGTGTGAGGAGTGCGGGAGCACGCGCCAAAAGAATCATCGATTTGTTTGCCTCAGACGCAGGGAAGAATTTTTTGTTAAAACTAAGAGCTTTTTATCGTTTCGGAATAGTTTAAATAAAGCGATTGATTTTCGGATTCTTTTAACTCAACCTTCTCATTTTTGGTTTTTTTTGTGCGTTTTTAGGGTTTTTTTATCCACTTGAATTATCCTCTTATCTTTTTTAATTCATGATGAGAAGGTAATATTTTCAGCAATTGATTGATTTTTGGCTGTGTGCGAACGAGATTAATAGGGACCAAAAAAGATTTGAGTTATCCGGGAACAAAAAGACTTATCGGCTCCACGGGAGAATTGTTTATGTCTATTCAGGGATAACTTTTTTTTCGGTTTTCCGGGTATTCTGTTCCGTAATACCTGAAAAAATTGGACCATTATTTAAGCAAACTTTTACTTGCACCTACTTGTTATTTGTTTATTTTAAAAATCGTATCAGAAACAAAATTTTCAAAAACGTCAGTGAATTTAAGCACAGTTACATATTCTGTTGAATTGGGTGGATTGATTGGACTGAGAGTGTGAGAGTAAATAATAGAATCCCGTTTGTAATTCAAAATGAGTTTTTCTTCCAAACATTGGGCTTCAAATTAAAGACATTGCGCGAGTACTTGAAGTCAGCTACTCATTTTTCAAAAAATTTATTAAAAAAAAACTTAAAAACCCAAAGAATCGTGGCTAGTTGCTAAACGGTATTTTTTGCCGGCTAAAATCTGACGGATAAGCATGTCAGGATTTTTGAGCCTCAAAATTAGCTAAAGTGATAACTAAATACTAAATAACAGTGTTTCAGAGTGTCGTTGATACAAGTTTTTACTTTTATGCATTTGTAACAGCTAAGTGGCGATAGCGGATCCTGTTTTTTTTTTCTAGCTATTATAACGGCGATAGCGAATATAAAATTCACGCACTGATTGATATGCATTTTTAAAATCAAAAATATGTATAATAAATCAATTTTACTATCCAGATTTTTGCAGATAAAAAATGCCTGGATCAATTTTCATCCGATTTTTTGATAGGATTTCACGGCTAAAAATATAATTGAACCAATTCGAAATAGATCTAAAAAGATCTTTTAAAACATTTTCGCACCTTTGTTTTAGTGTAACTTCCCTATTGGCCCAAATATTAAAGTGTTCTCAAATGCGAACAATTTTTTTTTATCCATTAGGTCTCAAGAGAATAATTGTCAAAATTCATGCACCGGTTGCACTGCAACAACAATCGCTGAAACATTCTTTTGAACAAGCTGTGAAAAGGAGTAAATTTGTCAATTCAAATGTTCACAAATTGCTGTTACTAGTTAGGTGTTGTTATGTAGTTTCTTAGCAAAATTATCAGTCAAGATTAGGAATCTACAAAAATGAGGAAACCTATTCGTTGATACAAAAATCATGAATTTTAATGAAAACGTAAAATTGATAGCATTGTGAAAACTTTTCGTTTTTTGCCATTTGGGAAAAATCCACCTTGCTAAATAATAGTTTTGAGGCTTTCATGTCAATTTGCATTGATTCCTATTGATTCCATTGATTTCAAATGGGGTTAACTAGTTCGTTTTAGCCATTTTCAAACTTTTTTGAAAGATATTCTAACTGAAAATATGCAGATTTTTTTGATCTGTTTGACTCCAAGTTAGAATGAAATGAAATTTAAGTTAATACTTTTCAGTTGATTTTTTGGAGTGTAAACCAAACTTAAAATAGAAATGAGTTTTAGGAATATCTAATATGCAGGTAACATGCAACTTGTATGCAACTTGCTAGCCCAAATTTATCCAAAAATAGATAAAAAAGATCAATTTACATTGGTTAATATGAACTTAATTTTCCAAATCGATTTAAATGAATTTTATTTTTCCTAATTTATTGTATCAATTTTTTTGGGATTTGCTTACAAAATGGTATTTAAAAGAGTTTTATCGTTGCGGAAAACGCTAAATTGCCAAAGTTTAGAGAAAAACTGATGAAATTAATCATTTGCGTTGAACAAGCATCTCAATTGGCTAGCGATCACTAACATGACGGAGACTTTTCTTGATCAGACAGTTTTGCTCAAACTTATGGAAAAAGAATTAACGAAGTTGAATGAAAATTGCAATGAACTTTTTTTTGTAATGCTCGATTTTGACTCAAATTGATCTAAGTGAGATTGGGAAAGATTTTTCTAGCTAACTAAACCCATCCCAATTGATTCAAATTAGTTTTTTATACGCCAAAATTTATCCAAAAATAGAAAAAAGATCAATTTACATCGATATAAATCTATTTTACTTCCTAGTATGCACATGGTTAATTGATTTTGTTGATTTAAAATTGATCTGAAATTGATTTCATGGATCATAAACCATTTAAAAGTGTGGAAAAGGCTACACCGATGAATAGTTGCTTCAACGATGAAGTGATTGTTCATTTAGTTCTTCGTAACGAGTTTCCTCTCCCTTCTGCAATAAGGGGGATAGTTAACAAAATCCGCAAAAGCAAATACAGCGAGAAATTTTTTAATTTTTGTAAGGATCATTAAATGAAAAAACCGATCTCTTAATTTAACGTGATAACTTTTCGAAGGTGAGCAATCACAGCAATTTACAAAAAAACTTCTCAATTTTCGTTCTGAAACGAGTCAACCAATTCCAAATTGGACCCTTTTCAAAAATTGGAATTGAATTCATTAATTTTTATGCCTTAACATGAAAAAGAGGTTTTACAGCAAAATTAACTCTTCTGGTAGTTGGGCTTTTACTTTTCATATTTTCAGGTGAGCTTGTTCGAATTACATATCAAGCATCAATCAAATGCAATGTTAGTGCTATCTATTTCTAAAAACTAAGGATCTAACGTAACATTCTATGCCAGCTAAAATTTTCAACAAGGGAAAGTTGAATAGGATTTTTGTGGTCTGTTGCTTTCAACCAGGGTAAAGTTAACCAGCTAGCTTGGAGTAAAGTTTTTGTTTTTGGAAAATTGTTTGTTGCATTAGAAATCAACCAATGCCATAAAATTTGAAAGAAAAAAGTTGCTGCTGTTGATTGTTGTGCTAAAAATAGTCATTTTTTTAAAAGAAGATAATTCGAATTGCAAAAAGTTTAGACATAATTTAAAATATTTTCTTTTTCGTCTGTCAATTTAAAAAATTAAAATGCTCATATGAAAATGTGACTGCCAACAACTAAGATGTGAGTTGGTTAAAATGTTCAACACCATTTACCTAAATTTAATAGGTAAACTTTAATGCAACACTTAATCTGCATTTAAAATAGGGACAATTTTTCACTATAATCAAAATTCTGCATTTAAAGTAAGGAAAATTTGTCATTAATCAATCTTGTTTTGGTAAATTCAACAAACATCGCTACCGAATCGTAAAATCTGAGGTGTGTTAAGCTTTGGAGGCTTCGTATTTTGAAATATTTGGAGAATTTGTAATTTGAATGTAATGAATACGTCCAGTTTGTAGATTATTTGATCTTTTATTCAGCCGAGGGCGTCCATGGTCAATATATGCATGCCGTATTTAACATCAGAATTTGGCAAAAAGTGTTTTATTCATTTTCAAATGGGTTTTTATACATTTGAGCTAATACTGATTTCGAGCTGTTCGGATTGAGAATATTTTTATGCCCAAAAGGCCAGTTTTCTGCAACTTAGAGGAATTTCGTAAAAATAGCGTTTTTTAGTGAATATCTCTCTCAAACCTAGCTGCTTGCCAAGGTTCCTTAACTGCGACCCTCATTAAATTGAGAATCCGAAAAAAGAATTCGAGCTATTATGAAACCTAAATATATTTCCTTGTATGAATCAATAGCAGTTTTAGTTTTGGATTGATATTGCAGTTTACAAATTAAAAAATAGCCAACAGACAATTAGAAAAAGTTGGTGAATGCAAAAGAAAACAAAAAAATGGAACGTTGTTTGAAAAAATTCAATATTTCATTTTCACAAAAAAATTGAATGTCGTTAAAGCTCTACGAACATTTCATGATCAACATTTTATTTGAAAAATGAATCCAAAATGCACTTTCGAAACAAAAAGTCTTTTAAATTTTGCTGCTCGATAGTGGAGTTCGCCTTCCTCTTAACCAATTAATTGAACTGAACTTGAAACCGTGGAATTTCCTATTTCAGCCTAAGCAAATTTTAAGTTTTTTTTCCTGAAAAAATTTCATCACGACTTGAATATGAAATGTTTAAATTTCAACAATTGATAAAAATCAAAAGTCAAACCTCCAAAACATGTGTGGGACTTCTATACATATAATTAAAGAATGAAATTGTTGTGTAAGTTGTGCGTGTTTGTGTTTCCAAACTCTTCCTAAATTGAAAGTCGCACGACCGCAATTTTGTTCACGTGTGTGCATATGAATACGACTATTGCTCGCAAGTTGTTTTGAGAATTAGCACAACCTACTCAAAAAGGACTGGAAAACGAAGTTATTGGAATTCTACGTTGTCTTCGCAGTTCAGTTGCATAAGATGTTAAGATTTTGGCCTCTGCGATGTCTTGAAACATTTGGTTGGCCTTTATTTTTTCAATTATATCCCAACTCTAATCGAAAGTACCGAAAATTTCTGACACAAAAATTGGGGCAATTGTTTTGAACTTTGAATTGTTATCACTTTTTAAAACATGTAATCATTTTTGGCTGAGCAACAACGTACTGGGACCACCTTTTTTGTGTAATCGGTAAATTTGAAATGGAGATAAATGATGAACCTAGAATTATCAGAACTTTTTTCCTATACACGGTACTATACTGACTCTTAAAATACTTTTTATTTCCATAAACGTTACATTGTTTTGCCAATTTTTTTGTCATCGCTGAGAATTAGTAACGGTGAACTGCAACATTTTTTGATTTTCCAGTCATCTGCCAATCAATATGAAAATTACACACTTCAATGCTGATTTAAATAGTTCGATCAAAACGCATATAACTTTCAATTTAAAACACATTTTTTCATTTTGATTGAATTTTAGACGAAAAAAATTTGATGACAAAGTTTACTTAGATTTTTTTGCAAAATTATTATGGTACTTTTTAATTTGCGAATTTTGGGATCAAAATATTAACTCAAATTAAGTTTTTACGCAGCCCAATAAAATTTTTGAAAAATTTAATCTCCAAAAACAGGGATAAATTAATATATTTTTTGATTGGAAAAATTGTCATTTTCACTATATAAAATACCCAGAAGTTTTGAGCGACCAAAAAAGCTGACAAATGATCCTTATTGTTGGCGAAATTTTGAAAAATTGTTGGCAAAAAAATTGCCTGATATTAATTCCGCTAAGCAAGTATAATATGCGTCTATTCGTACTTAAAGTCGACCCACATTGAAAAAACGCTTTGAAAGGTTCAATTTTGATGCGAGGAAATTTTGATGCGAGTTGCTCTGGTTTGAAAAGCATCAATTCTTCTAACCATCCGTCATGAAAATTGATTTTCAATATGCCATTTTTTTAAGATGGCGCAAACAGTGGAACAAAAGAGCGGTGGAAGTGATCATACTGACACAGCAAAACATGTTCAGAGAATTTTTTGTTATGGTATTTGTTTATTTTTTCCATGGATTGAACATTGTAGTTTCTGAACTTGGTTGTTTTCGAAGGACTTAAATATGTTCACCGATATTCTGATTTGACAAATGTTATTAATCCATTCACTATCCAATGTGTCCTTAGTTGATGCCTTTTTTCGACATGGTAATTATCTTTTTAATTCTTCTTGAGTATCAATGGATCATTATGGAGTTCTAAGTAAAAAAATTAGCTCTTTATTTTTAGTTAAGATCCTTAAAACGAAAAATTTAGGAATGATTAAGTAAAACTGATTTTGTTAAAACCAAATTTCTGGATCATAGTTTTTGTAGATTACTGAACAGTGCGGCTACGAACAGTGAGTTTGAATTTGTTTCCATCAGCTTGCAACAGCTCCAAAATACCCTGTAACAAGAAGATTTAGTCAAATCGGTGATTTATATCGGAGCCCTTTCATCCGCAATTTAGGCTGCATGAAAAAAAACTAAATATCTTTTTTAAGCGAAGAAATTATATTTTTAATGGTAATTTCACAGAGAAGAAACATTGAAACTGAGTCAGTTTTTACAAGATTGCTTTGAAGACCACCTAATTTTTTCCATATACAACTTGAGTTATAAAGAGATGAACTGAACCTGTAGCGAATTTCAAATGTTATCAAACACTGTGTTTTTTCTCGATCAATCGTACCCAGGATCTTCAATTTGCTTATAAAAAACAAATATAGCAAACATGCAGTTGCAAAATTTAAAAAAACAAGGAATACAAAAAGTTTGCGTTTTTTTGCGTCAAAGCTCTTTGATCTTCAAACTATGTTTTTTATTAACACTTCCTAATTAAAAATAATATTCCTAAATTGTCAAAAAATTGTGCCTCAATTATTAAAAGAAATGTGTAGTTTTTTATGAAGGCGTTTTTTCTACAATTTTCTTTCATTGAATTTGGTTTTGGATAATTTGGTAAACTCTGATACCACAAAGAATGAGTTGAGTGATAAATCATAATGAAACCCTTCTGTCCGTTTTCTAATGATTGGATTAAACGAAAATTGGATCAAGTTATGTCTTTTTCCGCTGGGAAATTCAACTTCAAAGCCAGAAAAATTTTCATGATCTTTCGTCTTTTGCTGTTAAGTAATGGAGTTTGCCTTTTTGATTAGTGAAAATGAACGGAAGTTATCAACGAAATCAAAATTTTAAATTACGAAGATTGAAACAGGATCGTGAAAAAAATTAGAAATGTTTTCCTGAAAAAAAAAACAAACAAAAAAGCAAAGCCGAAATATTTGGAAATCATTTTGTTCTTTTGATTAAAAAATTGGATAAACATCAACAAAATAGCTAGCAAAAGTTGGATTAACGTCAATGGAATGCAAAAAGAAATTTAAAGTGGCTGATTTAATTTAAACGTTTCAAACATTAAATTCGAAATAACAATTTTCGAAACCTTTTCAGAATACTTTGTGACCGGCGGTTTTTTCATTAAATTTAAATAATTAAAGAAAACGGTAGCCGTTAGTTTTTTATATAAAATGATAAAAAAAAAATCAAAATGAAAACATTAAGATTTTTTTGCGCTATTGTATTTTCTCAATTTGCTTTCATTTCAACCAATGCATTTAGATGAAGTTCAACAAAAACATCAAATAACAATTTATAAGAAACTCAAGTTGTGCGTAACGAAATTTTAAGTCGTTTTTGAAGCTATAATATTATAGGAAAGATCCACATTTATGAAAAAAACAATAAACTAGTCGCAAAATCACCCCTGATCAAATGTAAATAAATGCTGAAACAAATTGAACGAGCCATTCATTTTGTTGGGAGAACCTACTTGACGTGGTTGACGGCTACAACTCCATTTCCAAAAATACTAACAAAGATGAACCAAAATCATTCAATTGTTTTGTTTCTCATGTTTACACGCGCTAAATAATAGCAGTTTCAGTTTTTCAAAACAAATTTTTTCCCAGCTGGCCAAAAAACGGTTTCTCAGAACGGAATGATTTTTAGAAAAGTCTCGTTTTTTTAAATGCGCATTCGGAACCTACGCTAAGACAGGTTTAATCATCAGATCTTGATATGGAATTGAGCTCGTGATTTGGCGCTGAGTACATAATACTACTGAAAATTCAAATCTGTTGTTCACTTTTAAAAACTGTTATGATGGAGTCGAATTCTTTCGGAACACACAAAAAACTGTTTTTTGTTCAGCTTTGAATTACTGGGTTAATTTTTTTGGGCCAAAAACTAAAGTAGTTTTACAGATCTTGAAAACTAAAGGAAAACACATCAACTATGGACACTTATGTTACACATTTCACTTTTTTTCTTAGTTTTTCGCTTATTTTTTATTGTTGACACTCGTATCCAAACAATTCCTCCAATGTTGTCCTCACAAAATTGTGATCCAATTGTCAATTAAAATATTTAAGTTTTTATGATGGCTCTTGACTTTTTCTGCAATTTGAGTTAATAGAATTCGGTTTTGGATATTTTGGTAAAAACTGATACCACAAACAATCCTCGGAATGAATTGAGTGATAAATGATAATGAGATCCTCTCCGTCGGGATTCTGATGACTTGTTGAAAATTTTCATAATTGTCACAGTGTCGAGGAAAACAAGTTTTATTTTAAATGAATTTTAGTTTAATTTCAAGGTAGTGAATTGATCGATTAACTTTCCTTAAATAAAAAACAGTGTATGAAAATTTAATTTTTCCAGGTTTAATTTTTCCAGGAAACCAGGTTTTGGAAGCTTACTTTACACTTCTGGTTTAATAGAGTTTTTCATATTTTTTTTTGCAAAAAATCGAAAAAAGAAAAGTTTTTTTCTGTCCTTCATTTTGTGGCAACATGTTTTTGATTTTGTCTAATTCAATAACTTTTAACAAAATTGTATAGTTTTTTGTCAATTCCAACTTGTTTTCCTTATGTTCGATTTCTATTTTTTTTTGGTCAGCTTTTTTTGGTTTTTAAAAGGTTTCTCGAAATTACACGAAAAATTTCAAAATTCGTTTTTAGTTCCTAGCATTAGTTTCAGTTGAGTTGAGAACTACTCTGGCAAATGTAGAATTCATTCAAATTAACTGAATATGTTTTAATAATACGCTAGTGGATTTGATTATTTTACAGAGGAAGTGCCACAAACAATTATGAGCCTTTTTAACATTTACAACCCAATAATTCTCTAAGGTACTGTGCGTGCAATTGAGCGTATTTGCCAGTTCAAGTTTGAAACAATGTAAATTTCTACCGATTGTTCTCCGGTTGTATCTTGATTTTTTTCGATTTTTCCATCTGTGTGAACCTTTTAATTTGGTTGTAGATTTGATGAAAACTAATTCAAACGAGAAACGTTTTCTGACAGTGGAAAACTCACCAAAGACAGAAATACTTCATTTAAACAAAGTTTATTTCTTTATGATTTTTTGAGACGCCTTGGAAAATGTTTTCAATTCCTCGCAATAATTTTTGTTTCTCAAGAAACAGGTTGTTAATTTTTTTGGTGATATAAACAAAAATTGTTTTCTTCTGGGCCTGCAAATTTTATTTTGTCGCCTTACTCGACGTTCTACAACCTTTAAAAATAAAGTGAGTGTTTTTAGACGCTTTTTTATTGTTTTCAAAAACTATCTTTCCAAGTATGAGATTCAAGGTTGAATTTGAACACCAAGTAGCAGAATCTTCCGGGCATAAGATGGAGCTTCTTAATTCTTATAGAAAAATTTAGTGTCTTAAAAAAGTTCCAATGTTTAAAACTTTGACTGTTTTTTTTTCAGAAAATTTTGACTTTTCTCTAGAAACATAATGAACAAACTTAATGTTTTTGTCCTAAAATAAACAAAACCTAAATAATTGAAAATCTTTTCGCATTTTTGCACGAAGGAAAAAATTGAATAAGCATCAACAAAATAGCCAGCAAAATTGGTTCAACGTCAATGGAATGAAAGAAAACGTTGAAAAATGGCCGATTTGAAATAAGTACGTTTCAAAATTTAATTTCAAAAATAACCACTTTCAAATACTTTTCAGAATTTTTTGCTACCGGCTTTTTTCATAAAACTTTTCTCAATAAAGAAAAACGGTTAAACGTTAGTTTTCTTGTAAATGAAAAATCTTAAAACGGCCATTTAAGTTTTCTTGCGCTATTGTACTTTCGTAATTTGCTTTCATTTTAACGAATGAATATAAAAGAAATGCCAGAAAAACAAACATCAAATAACAAAATAGAAGAAACTCAAGTTGTGCGTATTGAAATTTTAAGTCGTTTTTGGAGCTTTCTTAATATAGGAAAAACCCATATTTGTAGAAAAAACAATTAACTAGTCACAAAATCAATTTTGTAACAACGATTCTCCGCAATTCAAATGTAAATAAACGTAGCAAACTAAACGAGCCAAACTTCTTTTTGTTGGGAGAACCTTCTTGTTGAGGTTCACTGCTGTATCCACATTACCAACAACAATAAAGATCGACAAAAAACATCATTTTTTTTTCTGTTGGCTGGAGGTACATACTAGTATTAAGAATTTTCAAAAAAAAATTCACTGAGCTGGCTAAAAAATGCTTTTTCTGAAGGAAAGATTTTTAGATAAGTCTTGCTTTTTTTTCACACTTAAGAATTTCACAGAAGCGCACTTGGAACCTTTGATAAGACATCTTCAATCTTCAGACCCTGATGTGGAGTTCAGCTCGTGATTTAGAGTTGGGTACCTAATACTACTAGAATATTAAAATCTGTTTCTTTTTTTTTCAAAAAATGGTTGTGATGAAATCAAATTGTTTCGGAAAACTTACAAACTATTGAATGGAAATTACTGAGTCTCTACCAAGACGTTCTATGTACCCGACGTTCTATGGCCTTTCAAAATATTTTCCAAAACTACCCTTCCAAGTATGAGATTCAATATGGAATTTGAACAGCAAGTAGCAGAAGATTCCTGACATAAGATGGAGCTTCTTAATTCTTATAGAGCAAATAAGAGTCTTAAAAAAGTTCCAATGTTTAAAATTTTGACTGTTGTTTTTTTTTCGGAAAAGTTCAACGTTTCTCTAGAAAAATAGTTTCAAGAGCAAATCGAAACGAACAAAAATGTTTGAAATTTCATGAAAGAAGTTTTTCGAAATCCGAAGCTACGAAGGCGTTGCTGCTTCTGTTTACTGATTAAAATTAAATAAAGCAAACATGCAGATGCAAAAGTGGTAAAAATCAAGGAGTCCAAAATAACTATATTTTTTGCGTTAAAGCTCTCTGATCTTCAAAAAAAAGTGTTTTTTTTTCTTTTCCTAATTAAAGTTATCCTCGTTAGAATAAATTGGATAATTTTGCGTTTTTTTTTGCTGTGAAATCCAATTGCCAGAAAAGTTTTCATGACCCTTCGTCTTTTGCTGCAAAGTATTGGAGTTTGCCTTTTATTAGTAAAAATGACGGAAGTTATTAACGAAATCAAAATTTCAAATTACGAAGAATCAAACAGGAGCGTGAAAAAAATTAGAGATATTTCCCTGGAAAAAAAAAACAAACAAAAAAGCAAAGCCCAAATAGTTGGAATTTATTTTGTTCTTTTGCTTAGGAACTTGGATAAACATCAACAAAAAGCTAACAAAAGTGGATTAACGTCAACGGAATGCAAGAAAACATTGAAAATTGGCAGATTTAAATTAATCGTTCGAAAAATTAAATTCAAAATAATAATTTTCGAAACCTTTTTGGAATATTTTGTCACCGGCGGTTTTTTCATTAAAATTAACTGAATAAGGAAACAGTAACCGGTAGTTTTTTTTGTTGATATAATGTTGAAAACAAAATCAAAAAATGAAACCATTTAAATTTTTTGCGCTATTGTGCTCTCGCAGTTTGTTTTCTTTTCAACGAATGAATATAAATGAAGTTCAACAAAAACATCAAATAACAAAATTAAAAAAAACTCAAGTTGTGCCTAATAAAATTTTAATTCGTTTTTCAAGTTATAAAATCATAGGAAAAATCCACGTTTATAAAAAAAAACAATTAACTAGTCACAAAATCTATATTGTAACAACGGTTCTCCCCAAATGAAATGTAAATAAATGTTGAAAGAAATTGAACGATCCCTCCATTTTGTAGGGAGAACCTACTTGATGTGGTTGACGGCAACAACCACATTACTAACAACACTAAAGATGAACCAAAATCATTCATGTTTTGTTTCTCATGTTTACTTGCGCTAAATATTAGCAGTATTAATTTTTCAAAATAAAATTTTCACCCAGCTGGCTAAAAAACGCTTTTTCATGTTTTTTTTGTAGAAAAGTTTTGTTTTTCAATAAAAATATAACAAAATGCGCATTCGGAACCTACGCTAAGACAGATTTAATCATCATACCTTGATATGGAGTTGAGCTCGTGATTTAGAGTTGTGTACATAGGACTACTGAAATTTCAAGTCTGTTTCTTTATTTTGAAAAACTGTTATGATGGAATCAGTTTTTTTTCGGAACACACAGAAAAAACAGTTTTTTGTTCAACTATTGAATTGAAATTACCGGGTTAAACTTTTTGTGCCAAAAACAAAATTTTCATTTATATTTTGAAAACTAAATGAAAACACATCAACTATGGACACTTCTGTTACACATTTCCTTTTTTCTTTAGTTTTTTCGCCTATTTTTTTGCGGACACTCGTATCCAAATTATTCCTTCAATTCTGTGCCTCGAAAATTTTTTCTCCGATTGTCAATTGAAATATGTAATTTTTTGTGAATTTTTTGTTACACATTTCACTTTTTTTCTTAGTTTTTCGCTTATTTTTTATTGTTGACACTCGTATCCAAACAATTCCTCCAATGTTGTCCTCACAAAATTGTGATCCAATTGTCAATTAAAATATTTAAGTTTTTATGATGGCTGTTGGCTTTTTCTGCATTTTGAGTTAATAGAATTTGGTTGTGGATAATTTGGTAAAAACTGACTTCACAAACAACCCTGGGAATGAACTGAGTGATAAATGATAATGAGACCCTCTCCTTCGGGATTCTGATGACATGTTGAAAATTTTGAAAATGGTCACAGTGTCGAGGAAAACAAGTTTTTTTAAATGTTAGTTTAATTTCAAGGGACTGAATTGTTCGAAAAAGGTTCCTTAAATGAAAAATAGTGTAAGAAAATTTAACTTTACTAAAATAAAAACAGGTTTTGCAAGCTTCGATTACAATTCTTCTGCAAAAGAATTTCATAATTTTTTTTTTGCAAAAGTAGAAAAAATGTAACATTGTTTTGTCTTTCATTTTGTGACAACAAGTTTTTGATTTTGTCTATGTCCTTAACTTTCAACAAATTTGTATACTTCTCAAACTTATTTTTCTTTGTTCCTTGTTTTCAATTTTTTTGGTTGGCATTTTTTGTTTCTTAAAAGGCTTCTCGCAATTACACGAAAGCTTTGAACATTCATTTTTTAGTTCTTAACATTGGCTTCAGTTGAGTTGAGAACTACTCAGGCAAACGAAACATTCATTTAAATCAACTGAATCTGTTTTAATAATACGCTAGTGGATTTGATTATTTTAGAGAGGAAGTGCTCACAAATAATTATGAGCCTTTTCGACATTTACAACCTAATATTTCTCTAAGTACTGTGCAATTGAGCGTCTTTGCCAGTTCAAGTTTGAAACAATGTAAATTTCAACCCATTTTTCTCTGTTGTACCTTTCAATTTTTCCGTCTTCCAAGAATTTTTCATCTGTGTGAACTTTTTATTTTGGTTGTAGGTTTGATGAAAACTAATTCAAACGTGTTCTGACGATCGTAAAATCACCAAAGACAGAATAACTTCATTTAAACAAAATTTAAGGAGTAGGTCTTGCAAAGAAATGCTAACTTCAGCTAAGCACACATGAAATCGGTTCCCGTTTGAAAAAACTAGTTAAAAGCAAATCTAAGAATTTTTGTTTTTCTCAAAAAACAGATTGATAATTTTGCAGGTGATATAAATAGAAACTATTTTTTCCGGGCCTGCAAATTTCATTTTTTCGCCGTACTGGACGTTCTGCGGCCTTTAAAAATAAATTAGGTGTTTTTAGACGCTTTTTTTTTGTTTTCGTAAACTACCCTTCCAAGTATGATTTTCAAGATTGAATTTGAACAGCAAGTAGCAGAATCTTCAGGACATAAGATGGTGCTTCTTAGTTCTTATAGAAAAACTTAAAGTCTCAAAAAAACCGATGTTTAAAACTTTGACCGTTTTTTTCATAAAATTTAATGAAAGAAACGTAGTGAGCAATTTAATGTTTTTGTCCTGAAAAACAAAAAAGACAAAAGCTGAATAATTGAAAATCTTTTCGTTCTTTTGCACTTAGAAAAAACTTGAATTAACATCATTAAAATAGCCAGCAAAATTGGATCAACGTCAATAGAATGAAAGAAAACGATGAAAAATGACTGATTTGAAAAAAAAAACGTTTCAGAAATTAATTTCAAAACTGATCACTTTAAAAACGTTTTCAAAATATTTTGCTACCAGTGTTTTTTTCATAAAACTTTTCTGAATCAAGAAAAACGGGTAAACGTTAGTTTTTTGTAAAAGAAAAATTTAAAATGGCCATTTAAGTTTTCTTGCGCTATTGTAATCTCGTAATTTGCTTTCATTTCAACGAATAATTTTAATTGAAATTCAAAAAAACATCAAATAAGAAAAAATAAGAAACTCAAGTTGTGCGTAATAAAATTTTATGGGGCTATAATATTGTTGGAAAAATCCTTATTTATATAAAAAACAATTAACTAGTCACAAAATCAATTTTGTAACAACGATTCTCCCCAAATCAAATGTAAATAGTTTATGTAACCTTTTAAACGAGCCATTCTTTTTGCTGGGAGAACCTCCATGTTGATGTTCACGGCTGTATCCACATTACCAACAACAATAAAGATGAACAAAAATCTTTCAATTAATTTTTTTATGTTGACTGGCGGTACACACCAGCATTATAAATTTTCAAAAAAAAAAATGTTCACTCAGCTGGTTAAAAAAATGCTTTTTCAGAACGGAAAGATTCTGAGAAAAGTCTTGCTTTTCTTTAAGAATTTCACAGAAGCGCATTCGGAACATATGATAAGACAAGTTCAATCTCCAGACCCTGATATGGAGTTGAGCTCGTGATTTAGAGTTGGGTTCCTAATACCACTAAAATAAAAAAATAGTTTTCTACTTCAAAGTTGTTGTGATAAAATCAAATTATTTCAGAACACTTACAAACAACAATTTTTTGTTCACTTTTCAAAATGGAAATTACTGGGTTAAATTGTCTGTGCCAAAAAGTAATCAGTTTGAGAATTTTTGAAAAGTAAATGAAAATACATCAACTTTGGACACTTCTGAGCTTCTGTTATACATTTCAAAAACAATTATGAGCATTTTTGACGTTTAAACATAATTTTTCTCTTAGGCACTGCGCAATTCGAGTGCATTTGCAAGTTCAAACTTAGAACAACTGAAATTTTTATTGATTGTTCTCCGGTCGTATTTGTCATTTTGTGTCTTCCATGAGCTTTTCATCTATCTGATTTTTTAAAATGATTGTTGGTTTTTTTTAAAATTAATTTCAGCGAGGAAATTTTTTTGACGCTTTAAAAGTCAAGAATGACAGAATTACTCCATCTAAACCAATTTCAAAGTGTAGGTCTCGCAAACAAGTGTTAACTTGAGATAAGCACACATGAAATTGGCAACTGTTTAATAAAATTAGGTAAGAGCAAATGTATGAGATTTGGTTTTTGTTGTGATTTTTTTAGACGTCTTGAAAAATGTTTTCAATTCCTCGCAATAAATTAGTTTTTCTTAGAAAACAGGTTGCTAATTTTGGTGATCATTGATAACAAAAACTATTTACTTCTGTGCCTTAATATTTTTTCACCCTACCCGACCTTCTACGGCCTTTCAAAATAAAGTGGTAGTTTCTTAGACGCTTCAAAAAAATTATTTTCAAAAATTACCCTGTCAAATATGAGATTTAAGATTGAATATGAACAATAAGTAATGGAATCCTCCGGGCAAAAGATGGAGCTTCCTAATTCTTGTAGAAAAATTTGCTGCCCTAGAGTAGGTTCAATGTCTGAAACTTAGACTGTTGTTTTTTCAGAAAATGTTGACTTATCTCAAGAAAAGTAGAATTCATGATAAAATCGAAGTTAAACAATTTTTTAAAAAAATTCTTGAAGTCAATGGTTTTGAAATCCAAAGCTATCAAGGCAATGTTGCTTATGCAGAAAAAATTCGTATCAATTTGTTCGTTTCAACCTTGTTTTGGATTTGGTAGGGCAGTTCTTAAGGCAGCTAAAAAGCAACCAAAAATACATAGTTTGAAAAAAACTAAATATTTTCAAGGGTATTGAAATTTCCTTCAAAAATTGGGGTTTATGCACTTGTGCCGAAAATTTTCTCAAAAACCGTTTTCCAATTAATCGTTCATTCTCACTTTCGGCTATGAAACTGAAGGATAAACAATTGTGAAACTGAAGGGTTAACCGCTCTATTTTTTTGTTGAATATCATTGTAGCTCCAGCTTTAGTGCGTCCTTATGAAAAGCAATTTTTTTATGCAATATAGATTGTTTAAAAACTGTTTAAAAGATTTGATGTAAAATCCCAATCTCATTTAACTTTTGCTGGATAGTTAATTTTTCATTTAACCCATAACATTTCAATGAATTTTTCTTATTCCGGAGTAAGCGAAAATACTAGAAATAGGGAAATTATTCAGCAAAAAAATCAGTCGCGTTTAAAACTTTTTTTCAGCTGAAAAATAGGCCAGCTAAACCGCGTCTCAGTTTGGACCAAACTTAACTTGTTTTCTATCCAAATTTTCAGTCTGAATTTTAAGGAAATTGCTGATTGAGTTTTATCTGTTTTCTAAGTTTAATCTCATCTAAAACATCGCTGAGTAGATGCATATCTGACTGGTTTTGTGATGAAATTTTTGATATTCGTAACGTTTTTTTTACAAGTACAAAAAAAATTATGGTAAAAATAAAAACTGACCACATATAAGCAGTCAACAAAGTTTCCCTGCTAAAATTTAAAAGCTTTGTTTTTTTAAACTGAGTTAAATTTAAAAAATTAAAAGACACATTTTTTTTCGGTTTCTGGGAAATGAACGGTGAGAAGAATACGTTCAAAGAATTCAAGTTTGGTGGCACACTGGCTGCGTTTAGAAGTGAGATGCGCTTAAAATCCCTAATTAGATCCAGTTTTTTATTGATTGCATGAGCGGGCAATGTGGTTTTGCCTTTATGAAAATTTTTTTGCAATGCTGAATAATTTTACTGAGAATTAAAAACTGGTATATTCAGACAAAAAACAAGACAATTTTTCTCTTTTACATAAGCTTCAATAAGCGACGAAAACGAAACAGATTTGGTTATCTGATAAACTGAATCATCTATTACCTTTTAATTATCAAAAAGTTTTAGGTTTCTTAAAGGAATCATTGCTGATTTACGGCTGTACTCTTTGAAAGGCCTGTTTTCAACAAAACGTTATTTGAATTTTAAGCACAATTTCCACATCCATAGAAAACTGCCGCTATTGAAGCTTGAGCAGTTGACTGTAAGCAGTTGTCAGTTTGTTTTGAGATAAATTGTTAGAACTGCTATGAATTTTACCAACTGAAAAAATTCAAATTCGGATGCTTCTTGTTTTCATGCCGTGGTAAAAACCTCCTGAAAATGGAAAACTGTGGTTTTATGCAGCCAAAACCAAAACTTTGAGTCCTTAAATTGATTTGCTGATCTTGTTAAAGAGTAGATCTTATCTGAATACTCACTCTGTCTTTCTCTATCGATGCAAAACAGCTTTTAACTTATAAGTATGTTCTTCTGAACTGTTCTAGAACATTGCCGTTTGAGAGCAACAAAAGTTTTCCCTTTCAATTTTGTATACGCAAAAACGTTTGAAAAAAAAAAACTGAACAAAAATGAGCTGGTTCAATTAGTCTGATTTAAATTTAACAAACAAAGAGTGCCTCCTATCTGCGATTTTAAAAATTTAAAAATTTTCTACAATTTTTCCCTTGTCCTGAACATCATTGTAAATAATTATTAAAATTTTAATTGCGTTTAAATTCTGCTTTCAGTTCTACATGAGAACACAATGTTCGTATTGCCGCTTTGTATCAATTAGATAACGCATTTATGAAATATAAGGGTGTTGAAGATATTTTTTTTTGCACCTGTGCAATGTTTAAAATTTTATTGAGTTACTAGACCATGTTTTTGAGCACGCTAGTTGTAGTTTTGAACACTTACCGGGTTTAATTACACTGTTTTGGACTTTTTTCAGTGACTTTAAAATGAGAAAAGCTTTTGTACATAGTCGGCGCCAATTTGTCGCAGTAATATTAGAGCACGTTAAAGTTTTGACACAAAGGTTGACCGCTAATGCTCAAAATGAGAAAGGATGAAACGTATACGAGTCATGATATCTTGCGACAAAACCGATTAACTCTCAGGCTTATTTTTTCCTCAGGAATGTGGATTAAATCACCCTGAAATTTTTACGCGCTCATTTTGACGTACAATGTTCAAACTGAGAAAAGCTTTCACTTGGTCCTTTTGTGATATTTTGAGACAAAAATTGTTTAAATCTTACAAAATTCTTTTTCAATAGAAGTTTAGCAAATGAGCAAGTTTTTCTTTATCAAATTTTTAACTAACCTTATTTAATTCAGAAGGATTGCTTCAACTTCAGATTTAATTAGCTGTCTGTGTAGTACTGAAATTGTATAAAGCTTTTATTGTATTGTTACATCACAAATATGTTGCTATAGTTTTTTCGTTCCGACGATTAAAAATGAAGAAGAAATTTTATTCGGGTTTGTTTTAGTATTTTTTCTTTTCTTTTCTTTAGAAAAAATAATTTTCCACCCAAAACCAGGTACCACAAATACTCTTTGAAATAGGCCGATTAATAGACAAAATTAAAGTCCTTTTCAGTCATATTTCGAACGTTTAAAATAACGTTTTCTTTCGCTCTTTCTAATTTGATCTTTGTTTTGAGTTTAATACTTTTGTCTATGAATAGATTACTGATAAAGACTTCTACAGCCTTCTCTGCTAATATAGCGTTAAAAGGTTGTTTTAATTCACCAATCGCGAGCATTTTTAGCTAATATATTTTTTTGCTATTACATTTTTTGTCTCAAATTGTTTCTATTCCCACAAGGGATTGTGAAATCAGAGCAAAATTTTCCAATTTTTGTAAAAATACTTACGAATGATCTCAATTTTGTTATTTTGAAAAGTTTTTAGTTTGTATGTTTTGTTGCTATAAGTATTTTTAGCTCACTAAAAATCAGGGGAATTCCAGAGAAAGGGGTTATTTTTCCATATAAGAAATTTTTTGTGTCAGAATTCTTGCATAATCGAAAATTCTATCTTCAGTATCCCTCCGCGCATAATTTCTTAAACAAGTTAGAGCATTTGTAGATGAACAACTTTTTGATGTTCTATTTATAAAACATTTCTTTGGCAAAAAACATCGGCCGAGAGACTGTAATCTTTGTTCTACATAACTTTTTTCTCATTTTATAACCTTTATTCTGTAGAGAGGTCAAAGTTTGCGTGAAAGCTCTTATTTTTTTTTAACTTCGAAGTTTTAAATTACGCCTAGGTCAAAAGGTTTGACGAAAAAGTTAATTAGTTACGTTTTTTACTTTGTGATTTGTGAAAACAATCTCCAGCTGGGTTTGCCTTCAACAAATCAGAATAATGTGCTTTGAGACAAAACAAAGTATGAAAATGATTTTCTTTTTCAGAAAAATATTTTGACCTTTCGACAAATCACCTCTAACATGAAGATTTGCAGCTATGCGCCAAGTGCAATTTATAAATGTGGTGTTCTTCTTTGGTTCTTCAGTACAATTGTCAATGCTCAAACAAAGGTAAATTTTAAAGTCATACCTTTTGCTCAAACAAAGGTAATTTTTAAAGTTATACCTCTTGTTTCGTATGATCGAAAAACATTTAGATTTGGTTTTAAAAGGACGGTCAAATTTCCAGTTATGTTTACTTGCAGTTCTTTTTGTTTTCTTGCAGTTGTTTTCTAACATTTCTAAAGAATCAAATAAAATATATTTTTAAATACTACATAATTTCTTATTTTAGAAACAAGAAAATTACAAGCAGGACAGAAATCTGCACAGAAGCGATATATCTCCAATCAACGGTTAGCTTAACGCCAGTAACGTCAGTGTTTATGTTTTGAAGACGAGAATAACAGAATTTTAAAAAAGATCAAGCTTCGTACCTTAATTAACTTGTTTTTCGAAAACAGATAAGCTGTTCAGTTCTGAAAAAATATCTTTTAATGACATATTCTGCTCTGTTCCAGTCGATTCATACTGGGCTTACAGAAACGCGATTGAAGCAAAATCAAACCCTAGCCCAATAAGATGTGGGAATTGTACTTGCCAGAGAAAAAATAATGTTGTGTTTGTGACACAGTGCGAGATTAGATCCGGAATCATTTTGGCTCATAACATTGACGAGCCTCGTGTTGATATGACGAAACTTTTTACCGGCAACGAAAAAAAGATTGAAATTTTCAACACGACAATTAAGTCAATCATTTTTAACAAAAAGGAAACGAAGACTCTTTTTGACTTCATGATGTTCAAAGAGAACAATCGCTTGGTCCTCAAAGAGAAAGAATTCGGAAAAATGCAAGTTACTACGGTTCTCTTCAGAATAAGAGCTCTTAAATATTTGGATCGAACAGTTTTTGAAAATATCGAAACTTTACAATTCTTTAGTATGAATTCTACCACATTCAATCTAGGAAACCAGAAAAATATTTGGAGCGAAAACGATTTTTATAAGCTAGAAATTCGTGGGCCTCATACAACTTTTTCCGAGATAGAAGGTTGCTCGAACCTTCGCTACGTTGA
>NC_087071.1:1988796-2007126 GCF_963678635.1 Symsagittifera roscoffensis
TAAGATAAATAAGTCAATAAAAATGATTGAAACTGAGAAATTACAGAAAATGTTGTTTGCTGTAAAAATTAGAAATATTGCCAATATAAAAAACAAATTTTTTTAAAAAAAGTAGCTTTGACATATTATCACACAATTTTTTGGTTAGTTTCAAATTTTTTTGACTGAAAATTGTTTCATTACTAAACATGTCTAACTCATCCGTAAGTTAGTGCGTTTTTAATCAATACCTTGATCAAAAGTAACTTTTTTTGCAAAATTTTTCTTAAAAGACACCTCTACTTGGTCACAGAATCTTTTTTATTCGAAATAAATGCCCAAAAAAATAAAACACCAAGTCAGGTCCAACTACTATTTCAGCAAGAGGAAAAATAATTTAAATTTTTATTGACAGTAACCTGAAGAAATTCAAGAGTTTCACTATTTTTTTCCTGATACTGAAAAAAATATATAAGATACTCGTGGCTGCGGAGCAACGGTTTTGGCATTTTGAGAGCAGGTAGAATCCATATTGACTTTGACAAAGAAACTGAACGTAAAACGAACCCCTGAATGATATCACCCGATTCAAGAATTCAACTCAATTTGATGTTTTTAAAGAAATAGTGAAGAAGATATCTGGTGAAAGATCCAGACAGGAAAAAACCAATGACGCAAATTTTTTGTCCCTGCTTAACCAAACATAGTATAAACTGTAAAGTGCGCAGAGTGGTAAGCCCGAATAAAGTTTTAAATTTAATAATAGTGATTGAAATTGAGTTGGAAAGAAAAAATTTTAAAAAACTTAAATTCATTACAGGACTTTATTTTTTCAAATTGCGAAAAAAATTGTTCTCTGTTAGAATAAGAAACATTGCCGATATAAGTAACAAAAGAAAAAATGAGAAAAAAAGCTTCTCTAATTTTTTTTTCATCCAGACAAATGAATTTTTCGTTCACAATCAATGAAACGCTACTGATTTCAATGAAAAATTTCAAGTACTTTTGTGTTGGTGTAGTTTTTGAGAACAGCTCGATTTCGGTAAATTTTTTAAGGCTTTGATGCTGAAAACTCGGTTCCACTTTGAATTGTTTTATGCGGCAAGTTCTGCTGATTAGACATTTACTTAAGCGGAGAAATTAATATGAGACAAGATAAAAATTTGCGTAAAAGTAGGAGTCCTCATCTATTTCATCAATATTGAAAGCACTCGGAAAGTTTTATTTCCCTATAAAGTAACTCGAGGAAGTTCTGTGTTTTTTAATTGATTTTTTTAAAACTAATTATCATATTTCATAAAAATTTTATAAGTAGTAACTGCTCTGATTGGTTGAAAAATCTCATGGTGGAAAACTCTACTGGGAAATTCAAGAATTTTTGTAATACAATGTTTTTCTTGTGGGCGATAACGTCACTTTTGTATAAAGAATGACGTGATTACGATGAAAAAAAAAATTGCATGGGTGGTGATGTCGGTTCTACAAAAAAATGAAGTCATGGCCATACAAGGAAAAATGCATAAGTAAAGACGCCATTGTTAGTATTAATACTCTTGTTTCATTGGAACAGGCTGTTGATTTTGTTTATCAATGTGCAATTTTTTTTCTAATTTAGTGATTCAAGGAAAATTAAGTGATTTTAACTGACATTTTTTGAACAATTATGATTTTCATACAAATTTATAGCTATAACGTTCTCTGATTGGTTAAAAGTTCTGATTGATTAAAAGTTGGTTGAAAGGTTCGAAAGTTTTACCAGAAAAATCTAGAATTTCTGTCATTAAAGGAAATTTTTGTGGGCGATTACTTCACTTCTATATGAAAAATGACCTGATTACGATGAAATAAATAAGTGAGTGTGGTGTTGTCGCTTTTACATAAAGAAGGATGTCATGGCCATGAAACGAGATATGCGTAGACAATGACGTCATTGTGGGTATAAATACTCTTGTTTTATTGTAGGAGTTAAAAAGTTTTTTCATTGGTGAAACCTCAATTGATACATTTAATTATTAATTTCGCAACATTCAAATCATTTAATTTTTTCTCTTTTCCTCATAGTGTCTGCCCTCGGCCGATACGATAAGGTCAAATATGAGGACTGTGGAAAGCTGTATGTTTTATAACATGTAGCTAGACATCGGAAAAATTGTACTAAAGGAGTTGCATATTGTCCTGATTGTTATCATTTTTCTTGCCATCACTAATAGATGACCAATCATACTGCCAAAAAGCATTGAAAAAAATTGCGGAAAAAATGTCTTCAAAAAATAAGATATAGTAAACAAAAGAAAAAGTAAGAAAAGAAGAATATAATTTTTGGATGTAGATTTGTGAGGACAGTTCGGTTTTGATACATTTTTCAAATGAAGTTTCTGAAAACTGTTTCCAAACTTAATCATACATGATTTTGAACTTTGAAAATTCTAAAAGGAATGAAGGAGCAGAAGTTTTTGCTGAGAGATTTTGACTAAATCATTTTTAGTTAGAAAATACAAATAGATACTTTTGCGTGCAATTTTTTGATTAAATTAAAACTTGTGCATGAAAACATTGCAACAATTGTGGAGTTCTGAAG
The DNA here is from genome assembly GCF_963678635.1 of Symsagittifera roscoffensis. NCBI lineage: Eukaryota > Metazoa > Xenacoelomorpha > Acoela > Convolutidae > Symsagittifera > Symsagittifera roscoffensis. The sequence goes on from NC_087071.1 coordinate 1,991,354, forward strand.
TGTCAAAACGGTTATTTTTAAAAAAATAGCTGCGAGGAACTGAATCCATATTGGAACCCTAATTATTTTTTTAATCAAATTTATATTTTCAGGTTTTTCCAAAAAAATAGTTTCTTTTTGAAACAAAAAAAACTTAAAAATCATATCGAAATTTTGCCTTAATCGAAATCACAAATTGAACAAATATAATGTCATAACCTAGTTTTGATCAGTGTTTTGATAATTATCATAGCTATTAGTTTAGAGATTTTTGTCTGTCAAAAGACAACTTGCACAAACTACAACTAAAACGCAAAGCTTGCTGTACTAGTTTTACCGTTGAATTGTTCGTTCAACTGCTTCTAATATTACCCGAAGGTCTTTAGTTCTAACTACATTTTCATGCAACCGGGTTTGAACTTAAAAATTTATAATTCGTTGATCAATTCATGAAATAATATGCTGAAGATGAATTTCACCCAAAATCCAATATGCTTTTAAAAAACTTTAATTTTAGCAAAAAAAGATCAAAAAAGTGTTTTTAACAATTAAAAGATCAGTGTCATTAATGATACCGACTTTGATATAAATAAGTTGAAAGACTTTCCAGAATTTGTATGTAATGTTTTCGCAAGGTCGATGCAGTACTAGTACTAATGAACAAGTAGCAAATTTCTGGAAAGTCAGAAAATTGTGTACTTTATCCACATTTGAAAGAATTTTGTTAAATATGAGATGTAGTAATTAAAAGTTATGTTTAAAGCTTCCTCCAACATTCTCCTTTTTTGAATACTGAGGTGATAATTATGAATAAAAGTTTGGCTCAAACGTAACAGTTTAGCAAAAACTTTGAAATATTGCAAAAATAGTGCGTTTCAACTAAGTTAGAGTTGGACAGAGCGCTCTGGTTTTGTCTTCTGTATAATTATGGGTTGATCTTCAAAAAAAAAACTCATGACAAATCTTCTCAGGAACTTTTTTCAAGAAAATTCAATAAATATTGCTATGGCTGATAATTAAATATATCTTATATGATAACAATGCTTGAAATAGATTGCACAGAAGGCCAGATAATTAAACATATAAAATGTGTAACGTGGAATATTTTGGACAAATTATGGGTCGATAATGAATAATTTTTACTTACTTTTTCAGAAAATCTGTTTTTTTTTCTTTATCTTTTTTAAAATTTGAGTTCTGAGCCACATTTTGGGTCATTTACATTACTTTTGATAATTGGAACACTTTATCAACCAATCATATTTCAAATTGATTTAATTTTTTTTATAATTTAATTTTTTTTAGGAAAAAAGATTAAAAAAAAACAATTTTTAAGGCAAAATAAACAAAAAAAAATTGTTTCACTGTCTTAATATGATAGCAATTTATATCTATACATTATATGCCATTGATATAACTTACAATCAGATAAAAAGAAAAAAAATTGCTAAAAATTAGGATTTCTGAAAATTTTACTAAAAATCTGAGATTTTTGCTAAAAAAGCTCAATTTTTTTATACATTTGCTTAGCATGATACAAAAACATCGTATTTTAAAACATTACAGACCTATACCCAATCTTAAATTGAATCTATTTAACTAGTCCTAATATGTGGAAAAAATAAACACTTTTTTTACTACTAGGGAATTTGAGCGCCAATCCAATTTTCCATTCCAAACCGTGTATCTTAATACTTGGCAAAAACTATTATCTATCTCAAAACCTATTATCAAATGTATTTCCTATCTTGAGCAATAGCCCGGTGACTGGATGATGTCTATAACCTATCTTAATATATGAGGATCCCCAGGCAGCCCCCTCCCCCAGCTCTCCTCATAAATATACTGCTCTATCAAAAAACTTTTCTGCTCTATCAAAAGACAAGTCTCAAACAGTGTAATTTTTTTGCTGAGCAACTTTTGTTTCCATGTCTATGGTTCAAAAGTCAAATGTTAAAAAAAATTAAGAAAATGTAAGATGGCCTTGATGAGTCCTTTTTTATATGCTGAGGCAAAACTTGAACACTGCTCTTGTTTAATAAATTTTTTCGATGCCGAGCAACTTCCATCTTCTCAGTTTTAATCAACATTTAGAATTTTCTTTAAAAGCTCTATTTCTCATCCTAATTCTGACAAAAGTGAGCTAAATTAGTAGTATTGTAGTCCGCCGTGTGTCCTTAGGGGGGGGGGTCTTTTCGACGGTAGGGGTTTTTGGGGTCCTACCAAAAGTAGGGTCCAAAAGGACCCATCTTTTTTAAAGACCCCAAAGTACCCTGCCCGAAATAAAAAGACCCCTCTCTTAGGACACCCGACAGACAAAATACTTTGGTATTTATTTTCGCGCGGTGGTTAAATTTAATCCCTTCTAAACTTTCCCACCACTAAATAAGTATGGGTATATTCGGCTGCGGTTTTCTCGCTTATTTTTATCTTAAAGCTAATCCTTTTCGTTCATATAAATATGAGTTTACATAAAGTACCATTCATATTTCCTTTTAAAATTTTTTGGTAATTATTGTTCGTTTCTCTTTCTTATTTTATTTTCAAACTTATTTCCAAGTCTTCCTTATTTTCGACTTGCACCATTCTTTTAGCCTTACTATTAGCTCACTTTGGGAAACTAAATACGCAATCCTTCGCTCCTGCTTCAAGGGTAAGTTGCAATTACCAGTCTCTTTTGCGCCGGTCTATTTAACTTAAAACAATGTTTGCTGAATGTTTTATATTTACAAATGTACAGCCGTAATTCCAAGTAACAAGGCAATTTAGCCGAAATTTTTAAGTGAAAAATATTATTGATCAATTTTATCAAGTTTTCTCCTTTTTTTCTGACTAGAACGAACAGACGCTTCTGTTAGAATGAATGGGTTATTGATAGGCGGAGGGTCTCTTGAACTGCTAGCTGCGCTTTCTTCTTAAAGCTCTTCCTCCGTATAGCTTTCTTGAAGAAAGCCCCAACCTGGGACCCGGAATTCCGGTGATTGCCAGCTTTCGCTGTTTTCGCTGCTATAAGTCGGGGTATTTGTCAACTGTGAGTTTGCCCACTCGCTTTCTCCCGCAATGGCCTCGAAGAACACATTTTCTTCTGTAGACCTGTGTCCAAAGGGCAATGTAGCTATCCCGTCGAATAGTAAGAACCGCTTACTATCGAAGGGTGAAAGGGCAATTCGGTTCTGCGCTATGGTTATGTTGGTATGGGCTTTCGATTTTATTGAGTAGTTGTATATACGAAGAATTTTTCCTGAACCTCTGGTGTGTAAGCTGCTGCTGGGAGTGTTGTACTACTCCTTTTGCACTCCTTTTGCTAGTTGAATCTAAATGTAGAACAAAGATTAGCCCATAAACATATTTTAGCTTTGTAAGCCCATAAAAATTCGCAAGCCCAGTTCTAGTATTAATAACGAAAACGGTTCCCAAATTTGAATATTTTGAAGACTCAATATCTAATAACATTCCATTTTTTTCAATTCCAAAAAGTTTAAATATCTTAATTCATTCCAAATCATAAAAATTCCAAATCGTGTCATTATCAAAAAATCATTCCATGTCAAAATTTTAAATTTGTTCACGTCAAAAGTTACAAAAGTGCGTTTGTGGTGAGTATTTGTTTAAAACATTTTAAATGATGAATGGTTCTTCATTTTAAGTTTTTAAATGAAGAATCAGAGCCTTTCAGGGCTAGTTATGTCTAATTAAATTGACAGGGATCAACAAAAGTTATTAATTTGGTCCCAACAAGATCCAAAACCCCAATGAAGGGAACCCTTAATGTAAAGAAATGGAGGGGGCTTGGGGAGGTGCTTTTTTTTCAATACTTACCTGCATATTTCAACGAGTAGAGCTTTGGTTTCAACGCGATGAATTCTGCAATGATTTTTCCCGCCGCCTCGTCCTTAAATTTCAATACAACCTTCTTATTCACATTGCTGAATAAGAAGTGATCGCTTGGGTAGTTGGAAAAATCGAAACTATCGGTCAGTTTTTGCAGATCTGCGTATACGTCTTCGGTTTCTATCGCATAAATAAACGAATCTGTGTCACTGTATAGCAGTTCAAGGTTCATGCTTGCTTTCATTTGCCTTTGCGGATAATGAAAGTAAAACATGAATCTTTTCGACAAATCCAAAATACTTGCACCAATTATCATGGGTTTGTCCCACAAAATACTCGTTACAGCAAAACAAACAGTAGCAACTTCCTCGTCGATTATCTGGAAGCTTTTCATCGTGCTCAAAGCTGTTTTTTGAAGCAGTTCTCTTTCATTTCTAATAATTTCTAGTTTTTTGCGTCATAGTTTTGATTCCATAGTTTTACCGAATGCTGAATTTACGATGAGCTTGTAAAAGTTCTGTTCAAATTTGTTGCGCGCTGACATTCTCAATTGAGTGTTTAAATCGACAAAGAGCTCCATCCATCTACCTTGACGAAATTTAAGACCTTAATCAATTTGGTAACTCTTAAGTTCTATATAGAGTTTTAATGTAAGGTAGTGCAGAACGTAGGCTTCCTTTGGATCTAATGTTTGAACCAGTTCTGGTACCTTTGGTAGCGACGTGACCCCCATCTCCCCTAACATCTGTATTTGCTCGTTACTTAGTTTATCCGTGCTGATAACTTCACGTGAGGGGGCTAGCGGGTAGTCTGCAAACTAATCTTGAAGTTCTTCAGGTATACTGAGATCCACTTCCAAAATGTATCCCCACTCAGATTTATCGTCGGTTTGCAAAATATATTCGAGACTTTCCTCAACTATTGAGAAATCTTTGATGGGAAGGGGACAGTGTTTCATAATACCCCCGTATAAATTGTTAGCGTCTATATTCAATAGATAATTAGAGGGCTCTTCAGGATTGTAGTCTTCGAGGTATTTGTTGTTGGCTTTAAAAAAACAGCGTGCATATATCGATGACATCCCTCCCCGTATCATTTTTTGAACCATGTTCAAAAGCTCCCTTTCAGTAAGTAACTTGAGGTCTGCATTGCAGACTTTTAAGAATGCATCGCCCGAGAGGTTACTAGCCGTGAAGTAGCATGCACAATCTAATCCGTACGTTTCGTAACAAACTTCACGAAAGGCTTCGAATACTGAAGCGAGTAGTAGTACGTCCGTTGCTAGGTATACATCATGGTACTCGCCTAGTGATGCGCATTTCATTTCGGCGAAAACTTTAATGGCATGGTTGTACTGATTTTTCGAAACACTTATTTCCGCTCCCTGTAAAGTGTTGCTCCACATTTTTCTAGGTGGCAGTCGGGTTTCTCGAAACTTTTCAAAACTACTAAAGTATGAATACGGGTAGAAACCTTTTTGTTTTAGCAATGCTATCTGTTCTGATGAGTAGCCAAGTTCTTCAAAGTAATTTTCCAGTAGGAAAATTTTTTCTTCCGGCAAGTATTCGACGAGTTTTGAAAGGGGGGACAGCATGAATTTATAGGAGTCTATGAAACGTAGATTTTCATACACTTTTTTGAGTTTTCCGTTTTTATCGGTGTATGATTTGATATAGACCGACATAGTGAGTGATATATACTTCTCCTCAGTGGAAGGGATCACTGAGTAAGTGTTTTCGGGGTTACTGTTTGAGAGCGCTTTTATAATGAAATGCAGATCATAGTTTGACAAGTTATGCGCTATTACGGGTATATAGTTCGCCGTTTTTCGATTGATATTGCATTCGTTATGCGCCCACCCCAAGAACTTGTTGGTATAGTGACAGTGATCAAGTACAACTTGGTCATTGTCAGCAAATTCTGTTTCACATATCCAACAAGTGTGCGCTTCTTCACGCGTGCAACTTGGTGTGCCAGTGAACGTGTAATATTTTCGTTTTTCGAGGTATATTTGTTTCGCCAAAGATTCGAGCGAGGCGATCAATTCCTTCATAAAATTTTCTCCTCTCTTCAGTTCAAACTTCAAAACTTCACGCTTCCCAAATTCAACAACGGCCAGAGCGTAACCGCATGGTTGATGAATCTCTAGTGTTTGGGTGCTAGATTTTTCGGGGTCGGGTTGCGGTCCGTATACGGGTAGTAGTAACAATTCGAGGTCAAAGTAAATAACTCTCGGTACATACCAGCGGGCAAATTTTTGAAACGATGAGTGTCCTTTCCCGGTTTTGGCATAGTGATTACCACTCCCTCGTCTTGGTAGCACATTTCCTGGTGCCTTTGTAGTGTATCGATGGATGAACATGTATGGAAGCATTTGCGGCAAATTTGGTTTCGGTCTCGATGTAGTTTTCCACGCACATATTCCACAACCCTCATCAAATCAGTGAACAGCACATAGTGATGAGTCTGTCCGTTGGTGAGTAGTAGTAGAAGGGATTAAATTTAACCACCGCGCGAAAATAATTACCAAAGTATTTTTTCTGTCGGGTGTCCTAAGAGAGGGGTCTTTTTGTTTCGGGCAGGGTACTTCGGGGTCTTTAAAAAAGATGGGTCCTTTTGGACCCTACTTTTGGTAGGATCCCAAAGACCCCTACCGTCGAAAATACCCCCCCTCCCCTAAGGACACACGGCGGATTACAATACTACTTAAATTTAGGCTATTTCTAGCTAGACAAAAGTCTTCTGGTACTACTCGAAACCCTCTAGTTTGGTTTTCCAGGCGTTTGTACTAACCCTTATGCTACAGGCCTTCATGAAAATTTGATTTAGCAAAAATCTGGCTCGTTATAACCAGTGTTAGTTGCATTGTATCGCTATTGTTAAAGTGCATACTACAAGCATGTTTATCTCGTTGCGGCTGAGCAGTGAACTAATTTCTGCTTTTTTTTCAAACACTGTTAATTTCTAAGCTAGAAAAAAATATATAATTTCTGCACAGAAAATACGAAAAACAAAGCTAGATAATCAAAATAAATGTAGAAAAACGCCTCTATTGGTTATTGGAGATGAAGTAACGTGAGCGTGATGATTTATGGTACAAATAAATAGTGTTTTGAAGATCAAACCCGAGAGCAGTGTTGACTTTTGCGCCGGAATCAAGCTTGTTGATGACTGTGGTATCTAACATTGACATTTTGAAGTTATATACTTTATGTTTACTTTTATCCATCTCCGTGTCGACCAGAAACTGCTGACAAGCACTAAGTTTCTTTTTCAATTGTTTACTATCTCCTTTTTCCTCTTCTATGATGTCCAAGTCCACCACTGTATCTTCTGAACTTTATATATTTTGTTTTTAATCATCAATGTCTTCCAGCTGTTGCTATTATAACAAATTGCTGATATTTTAAAGTTTTTACAAAAATCATCAAAAATTTTACAGGTTCTTTGTTCAATCTTTTGGAAGGTTGTCAATTTTTTCAAAATCAACGTCTTAAAAGTTCATGAATTTTTTGAATTAGTCCATAAAGAGGTTAATACTTTGATAAAATGAGAAAATTTTGTCCAATTTGGAATGAAAAGTACCAAATTTTAACCAATCAAAATAGGATCCGATTTTCCTGATTCTTTTGACAACCTAAGGAAATTGAAATTTCCTTCTTTGGTAGATTATGTTTGATTCGTAGCTTTGGAGAAGGTAAAATAAAACTAGCTGTATTTGATTATATTGCAACCCAAAATGTTGTTTCTTCACATTTATAGATACCGTCATTCGAACGATTGCGCATTGCTAGTATTTCATGGGAAAATTTCGATTAAAAGTTATCAAATCGGCTGAAGTTTTCACTGTGTTTTTTGCACCGCTCTACAAAACTAAACCCCTAAAGTCCATATGTTCATACCCATGTTACACCCCCCTAACTTTCACAGCCTCAGATCCCCATTCCCAACGCCCTCCCCCAGCACACCACTACCCATTCCATATTCAGACTCATTTATAACCGCTCTCTGCCACCAGACACCAGTCCAGTCTTCGTCCCTTCCCAGCAGACACACCCTTCCAACCACCCACATGCAATCTCCTCATGACCCCTCATATTTCATGCTTATCCCCTTCCCCAAATTACCGCCCCAAAATTTTACCCATCTCCCACGTAAGTGAGAAGTGTTTAACCACGAACTGGGACTGGAAGAAGTTCCAATTCCACTATGTTTAAGGAGGAGAATTTTGATCCAAAATTACGTACCAGTTGCTTAACAACAGTGACATTATGTAGCATAACAAACAGTGACAACAAACAGCAATAATTTCGAAAGTTCTTTTTTTTTGACTCGTTGGACTTCTGTTCGTTGGCACTCATATTAGTTTCACACTGCTATCACTTCCAGGCAGAATTATCAAGAGCAGAAAAGCCGATTCTTTTCAAAGGATTCAAGATTCAAAAGATCTTTGTCCAGAAATCCAGAACTAGTTTGTTCAAGTCTAGCTGAGTATAATTATCATTTTTCCGTTTAATCTGCAGTCACAATTGGTTGAACAGTTGTGAAAAACACATTTGAAGTTTTCCCCCTGTAATAAGTTCGATCCTACGTAAGTAAAATTGTGCGATGCAGATTTCTGCAAAAAAAAACCATTTTTTCCATTCGATTCCAGTTGTTTTCTGTCTATTACTTTAATCACCCGGGTTTGGATTCCAAAATGTCAGACTATTTTGCTGGTCCTGAGCAGGTATGGTAAAATAAGTGGCGCGGGATCCCGCACATTTCGGGTGTGATTTGCAGAAATTCTGATATAAGTGAGAAAACAAAACAATTTCAAAAAAAAGGATCTTTAACCGCGGACTCATACTCGGTATTGAACAGTCAAATAGCATATTAGCCAATCAGAATCGAAGAAATTATTATTTAATACAATGAAGAAATGAATATTGAATGTTTGTTTGTTTCGTGTGTTTGCTTTCTCATCTCAATTCTGAGTGGTTATTATAGTATTTATTTGCTTACTTTAGAGTATGAAAACGCAGTGGTATATAACCAGGTGCGCATCCGCACAGAGCCGCATTCCTCGATAGCCGGACGGAAAATTCAAAATATTTTGTTAAGTTGATCAGCATCGAAACAAAATTTGGATCAACCGTACAATCCCCCCTCCCCCCAACTTGATTTAGGGGGAGAAAATATGGGAAATACTTTTGAGTATAGCTTAGATTTTTAGAAAAATAATTTGATATCCAATTTTGTCGACCAATTTATGTGCGCGTTTGTTCGAAATGCATACATTATGTAGAATAAATTTTCAAATTCAATAAGTGACTAGGGGGAAATTCTACGGTTGGTCATTTAGGGGGATGGGGGATGTACGATTGATTCCAAAATTTTATTAAAAAGGAGTTCGGTCACAAAACGTTTCTTCTAACTATTAACTATCTTGTTTCCTTTTCTCGGAACTTAGCTAACTAAAATTCCAATACACTCAAAACATTAAAATTGATTAGATTATGACTTTAAAACCACCCCTAGTAAAATTCAGAAAAATTGAGTTTACTCACTTAAGAACCCCTTCTTTCCGTATTTTTTTAACTATTTTTTATCCCGTATTCTTTATGATTTTCGGATCGAAAGCCATTTGGCGCAGTGAACTTATCATTTTGAGATCTTTTTTCAATCTGCCCCTTTGAAATTGTTTCTCAATTTCCTCACCGAATGATATAGTAAAACTACTAAAGCTTTAATTTATCAAACTTATCCAAGTTATGCGTTCACTTAAAAATAAAAAACGACTTGGATTCAGATTTTTTTGAAGTGCATGTTTCATAAGTATCAATCGAATAATATTACAAGCACTGTGCACCCATCAGAGGAAAAACATTCTTTAGTAGAGATCAAGTTAGGATTTAATTGAAGTAATTTAGGCGGATGTTTCACCAACCGCCAAATCTTGAAGCCGAAATTACATCATTTGCATCAAAAAGACCAAGTTAACATCGTTCCTCAAATTCGATTTTCGTTTGGGGCGGAGGAGGTTAACTTGGTTCTGAGGTGACGAATCTTAATTACAGAGATCCTGGTAGTCTTGTTTTCGGCTAGTTGGCCGTGCGACTTGTGCGCCCACCACCCTAATTTAAATTCATACTCTTACAACTTCCAGACAGAAGTATCAAAAGCAGAAAAGCCGATTGTTTTCAGGTGATTTAAGTGTTCAAGATTCAACTGATCTTTTTGTCTGGAATTCCGGAACTAGTTTGTTCAAGTCTAGATAATTGTAATTGAGGAATTCCCGCTAAATCTGCAGCCAAAAATATTGAACAAATATGAACAATCTACTTGATGAAGTTTTACCCCCGTAAACAAATTGAATCCTGCAAACTTGAAATCGAGTCGGTGCAGACTTCTGCAAAAAAATTTCTGAAATTATCAATTTTTTCATTCAACTCCTCTTATTTGCCATATTACTCAGATTTGGGTTCTGAATTTCGAGACTCACTGCTGGTCCTGCGCAGGTATGGCATAAAATGCGGTGCAGAAACATGGTAACTCTCATTCTGAATTCTGCAAATAAAACTGACACACAACAGTTCCCCGATCGCAAATGCTTCAAATGAACAAAAAAATGTTGCTAATAACCTACTTTTGTAAAAAAACGCAAAATAAGACAATAAGGCAGACCAAAATTGAGCAATTCATAATCAATAGCCGATTATTCAGGGGAATTGGGACATTCACCCCTCCCCCTCCATCTTCGTGCTTCGACAATAGCTGGACAATATACAGGGTCTATATTGTAATTTTGTCGACCTGTAAAAGAGAATGGGGGGATAAAATGCATAGAAGGAAGGTTTTGGCGTTAATTTAATCTAGGGGCGGATCTAGGATTTTCTCGAGGGGGGGGGGGGGGGGGGGGCGGATTTTCAAAAAAATTTCGAAAATTTTGTCGACTTTTTTTTAGGTTGATGAAATTGATTTTCCGAGCTCTCCCAGGGCATTAAAAAGACCCTGTTTTGGCCGAAAATTCTGCGCCGCAGACAAAATTTTTGAAAAACAGGCCAAAAAACGCGTTTTTAGCCAGTTTTTGAAAAACGTTGATAAAAAAATCGCGTTTTTTCGGCGTGGGCGGCGCGCGCTCCCCGCTCAAAATTAGTATATATTGGCGACAAATTTTAGGGTTGATCGGCCAAAAATCTGTTTCTTAAAAAGTATCAAAGGGGGGACCCTTTGGGTTGGCAGGGGGTCGAATCACTGAGGGAGGGGGGGTTGTAAGGGCGTACGCCCCACGCCCCCCCCCTAAATCCGCCCCTGATTTAATCATCAAATGTCCATATTTTTCCGTTTTTACCGCAAACTTTCGATGTTCAAGGGCCCATCTAAGATTTTCTCGAGAGCGGTTTCAAAAAATTCAAAAATTTTCTCCAACTTTTTTCGTTCGAGTGCTCACAGAACACTGAAGACCCTATTTGAACAAAAAAGTTTTTGAGCACTGTTTAAAAAATTGCGGTTTTTTTGGCGAGCACTCCCTCCTTGAACTGAGTATAAGCCTCGTTTAGAAAAATTTTAGGGTTGATCGATCAAAAATTGATGTCATAAAATAATACCGAAGGGGATTCTTCGGTTTGTTATTAAGCTGCTGGGGGGCTAGTGTGGAAAAATCTAAAATTGGCAGGTAGAAAAACAATACTTGAAAAGCATCGCGAGAAAATGAGTTTTACCCGAAAGTTTATTAATTGAGGTTGAACTATAGCTCACTCAATCTTTGAGAATTTCGCCTCCCCTATTTTAGCCATACCTGCTGCTGAAGATCTGAAAAAATTTAGTTGGCCTATACGTGAGCATTTTATATGTACATCAATTAATGCCAATATTCAACGTTTTCAGGCTGGCCAGTCAATAAGAAGAATTGTCTGTCCAAGAGCAGAAAAACAGGAAAGTTTGAGTTTTTTAAAGCTATTTGGTACATAAAAGATATAAAAATTGTCAATATTACCAGAGAAAACAAAAACTTAATGTATAAGTTGAATATTTTACTAAAAACTTTTACAAATATAATTCAACAACAAATTTGATGAAATTATTCAAATCATGCATAAGCATAATTTATTCTTTTTGAAATTTTGATGATTCTTATAAGTGTTTTACCATTTAGACCGCATAAATAAAAATAAAGTATTTTTTCTTCTGTTTTTTTGCTTTCGGACCCGCTAAAGTCCCATTTGTACCAAAGTTAATCAAATCGATTTCTGATTGGTCGAATTGTGAGCAAACGAATTATTACATTGATTTTCTACTGTTCAAACGCGCTCACCGGCGACCTTAAACCAAGAGCTTAAAGTAATCGGCTCAATAAACTTAGGCCATTTGAATATTTTTGGTACTAACGCGATTGATTTTTTGTTTTGGTACAAATGGGACTGATTTATCATTTTGGTACTTGTGATTACCCACTTTGGACCTATTTTGCTTATTGCTCTGCCTCCGTTTTCTGTTTATCTAATTACTCAGTTTATGCTGATCAAAGGTAATCACAGGTATGTTGCTGCAATATTTTCAATCACGTTGAGAGTTTTGGACTCAAGGTTAGTTTGCATTCTTCATTATAGTAGAACGTTTTTCAAATAATCGAGAACGGATAATCGGGCAGAAAATTTGGTGAAAACAGTTTCTCAATTGTGATTTGGGAGATAGGGTTGTGAATTTACTAGTAAGTAAAATTCGTTTACTAGTAACCCGCGTTGACCAAAACTTCTTGTCATACAATTTCATACAATGCCATACGTACAGAAAATTGTATGAAAACTCTATGATAAGCATTTTTCCATATATGAAAATTGTATGATAGTGTGTTTTTCCATAAACAAAAAATTTAGATTTTTTCTTTCTAAATTTACTTTCTGAAAAATTTTCGGTTGTAGTTGCAACCGAAGACAAGTGGCAAAGACCTTGATTACTCAAAACACCAAAGGTTGGCCGGTCTTGCATTTACAATGCATAGAAAACGACCTGAATGTGGCTGTGTTTTACAATTCATATAACAAAAGTAACAAACATTTATTTTTTGGCAGAATTTTTTTAATGATGGTTATTTTAAATTTTTAAAAGAAAATAAAAGCCAATTTTATCGTATCCTGGACTACGTTATGCACACAAAATATTCAATTTTGCATGCAAAAAATTTTTTTTTGAAAAATGTTTGTTTGCGTACAAAATTCGATTTGCGGTTGAAAAAAAACAAAAAAATTTTTGGGCCAAATTTTCAAAATTACTTTGTGTCGCCATCAAAAAAAATGCCAGTCATACAATTTCCATATATGGGAATTGTATGATAAGCATTTTTTCAAAAAACGAAAACCTCAGTTTTATCACCAGACTGTTTTATTAGAATCAAACAGCCACAGAAACGAGTTTATACCAGTTTTCAACCATTTTTAGAAATTGTATGAAAATTGTATGACAAGCATTTTCCCACACACTTAATGTATGGAATTGTATGATAAGCATTTTCGGTGTATGGAGGTCAACCCGGGAAGTTACCAATTTTTTTACTAGTAAGTTACTTTTACTTACTAGTAAGTTTCAAAAAATCAGAGTGCTTGAAACTACCAAAATTGAAGACTAATCATTTTACACAAACTCAAAATCCGCTAAATAATCATAATGATCAGTAATATCAAGTGAAGCAGCGTTGCAATATATGAAAAGATGTTTATCTGCTCTTTCGACTGATAATTGAGCCTCATTTTTTTTCAAAAATTTCATTTTGGTTCAACTTACTAGTAATAAGCCTTATTTTGCTTACCAGTAAGTTACTAGTATTTTACTATTAACTTACTTGCTAGTAAGTAAGTCCGCAAAACCCTATTGGGAGAGCTCGAAGATACAAGTTACAAGTATGAGGCAATACTATGATAGAGTGGTCCCCCAAAAAGCAACTATGATAGACAGGTCCCGCATGCATTTTGCATGCCCGCATCCAGTTTTCATCTACCACGGGAACCTTTCCTACCACTTTTGTTTCGTGGTAATACTTTGTGTTCAGATGAACCAAAGTGTTGAAGAGATCTGTCTTTTTTAGATATTCTTATTGACACAAAAATAATAACCCATAAGATATAATTCGAATATAGTTTTGAATTGACAGAAATTTAGCAAAATAAGTGATTAGAATCAATTATAATCGATTATAATTAGAATCTCTTGGAAAATCTCTTGGGTTAGAATCTCTTGGAAAATATCACAATTATAATCAATTATAAATCCTTTAAACACCTAATTTTGGTAATTATAATCAATTATAATTGTCAAAAAATCATAATTATCCGTTATAATCGATTATTTACGCCTAAACTTGGATGCGGGTGTTATAATTTTGAACGGTAATTTGTGTAAAAATTATTTATTTCAAAAATCTCGCGAAAATAGTTGAGGCAATGTTTTTTCAGATTAAAAATTGTAATTACTACATTGTTTATGAAATTTGCTCGTTTCACTTTATTTTACAGTTAACAATCATAATTGGGTTGACTTACTTGTAATCAAATTCTACTATTGTTGTTTTTTTTTCTCAAATTTTCAACATTAAAATGGTGAGAGAGATTAGTCATTGAAGATAAATTTGGATCTTATTAGCAATCTCCCCCTCTCATGAAAAGGGAGGGAAAGGTTGTTAAATTGATTAAGATAGTCGAACGCTGCAAAATAGAATTCGCAACAAAACATTTTAATGCTATCATACTGTATTTACGGATCTACTTAACAATTTCCCCCTCCCCTTTTATTAAAGAGGGGGGCATGTTTTGAGTAATATTTTGACCAATCAGAATGCAGCAAATTCAATAAAAAGCTCGTGCTAATTTACTTTTTTTGACCAATCAGAATGCAGCAAATTCAATAGAAAGCTCAGTGCTAATTTATTGCTTTCATCAATAGGGATAGTAATTCTTAAGTAGATACCAAAGGGAGGGCGATTGTTAACTAGATCCGTATTTACTTATAGAAGTTGAGGTTCTCACCCGGGTATTGAAAAAAAGCATACCATACGAATAAAAACAGAATGAAAATCACATGATAAGCATTTTTGTCATAAAATGGAATTGTATGACGAGCATTTTTTCCATAAAATGGAAATGTATGACGCATTTTTTTTTTCCAAAAAATGAATTTGTATGAAGATCTTTTTTTCAATGAAATGAAATTGTATAACGAGCATTTTTTCCATAAAATTGAATTGCATGACAAACAATTTAACACCCATGTTTAATTTTTGGCCTTATCTCATTGTTTCTGTCAAATAGTTCTGAATTTTCCAGGTAGAATTAAAATACATAAAAAACCATGTTTGTCATAAGTCATGTTGAACAAAACTTGGTCTCCTTAGCTATTCCTCCCATACCTAGTAACAATTTTTCACCCCTACCAAGAACTAATTCAACGGTTAAGCATTTGTAACGATACTCGAAAGCTCCCTGTTGTAATCGATTTTTTTACGGTGAATTGATATTAATTGATTTAACAGGTACTTCTCATACTGACCTTCAATTGTTCATTTTCTCTTTTTTAAAAAAATAAGAATCGTACTGACAAGAAATGAATTGCAATCTATTTTAGACAGATAATGTAACAGATACCTATAAAAATTGATTGGAATTGATTTAAAACGATTTAAATTGATACAAAAATTTAGCTAGAAACAATTTGAATCTTGAATCCATTCTAAGACGCGATTTAATTTTTTTTCTATGAGTCTTTTTGGTTTCACTTTCCTGCGGATTTTGGTAACAATAAAATTGATATAAATAGATATTTAGCGACTTTTTCGATACTTATTTTACATAGATTAGATACAGATAACATTCAGGTTTTCTAGATAACAAAACGAACGAGCCTTTTTAAGAAAAGTGAAAACAAATCGATTATAATGGATTTTCGTGGTCTATAAAGTTGTAAATATAACCGATTCCTTTGTTACGTTCAGA